>NW_009914068.1:216857-242872 GCF_000696875.1 Nestor notabilis
TATTTCTCCTTCTTAGTAGCTGGTGCAGTGCTGTGTTTTGGCTTTAGTCTGAGAACAGTGCTGATAACACACCGATGGTTTTAGTTGTTGTTCAGTGCTCCTTACCCTGATCAAGGACTCTTCAGTCTCATGTTCTACCAGTGAGGAGGGGCACAAGAAGCCAGGAAGGAGCAGAGACAGGACACCTGACCCAAACTGGCCAAAGGGGTATTCCAGACCACAGCACGTCATGCCCAGCATAGGAACTGGGGGGAGTCACCCAGAAGGCCCAGATCGCTGCTCAGGTTTGGCTGGGTATCAGTCAGTGGGTGGTGAGCAATTGCATTGTGCATCGCTTGCCTTGATTGTTTGTTTTTTTTCCCCTTTCCCTCTTTAGTTTTATATTCTCTCCCCTTGTTATTTCCATTATTATTACAAGTAGTACTAGTTTTATATTATACTTTAGTTATTGGACTGTTCTAATCTCAACCCGTGGGATTTACATTCTTTCGATTCTCCTCCCCATCCTGCCTGGAGCTGGCCTTTCAGCATTTATTCCTTAGCTCCCATGCTGCTTGTTCACTCATAGTCTTGTACCCATGCTTATGTTAGCCCCACACTTTAGACCGAACTCCACATCATGTGGCTCACAATGACAGGTTTACAAGTACATTGATTCCATCTTCTCCAATTCGTATCTAGTTACTGAGACAGCTTCTACTGATTTGGGGGCAGGTTATTGTTGGATTACTGAAAGCCCAACTTTATTTAGGAAGGTGACCAACTTGGAAGACAGAAAACTTAAAGGATAGTTAAGTAATACTAAATATAATCGATATAATCCTAGGCCCCACATGGCATAAAAAAGATTTTTCAGAAGTAGAGTGATACTTTTAAATATCAGGAACAGTTCCATTGAGATGTGGAATTCAAATCCAACTCCTGGAGAGGAGCAAGAGCTTAATCTCAAGTCTGCTCCTCAGATGTGCAAGTCACAGGGAAGTAACTCTTTTTCTAATTGAAAATTGCATTGTGGTGCTGTGGTATTAATATTAGAGCTGGTCAGAACACTGTTGACAAGGTGTGACTTCATAATGTTTCCTTTTCTCTGTAGCACAAAGACTTTGATTTAAAGAACTTTCTGGTCACTGCTGGTGTTATAGAGATTGAAAGCTTCGTGGGTTTAGGTCTCAAGGCATTTGGCCAGCTTATTTTTTTTAGAATGTTTGAAACCTGTTATTTCTGTCCCAGTGAAGAAAGCAAAATTCTCATCCACTGGCCAGCTTTAATTAAAATTACCCCGTCCCTAGCAGCCAGCCTGATGGCAGTTCACTCTCCTCTTTGTCACTTTGTTCACTGGGAAGAGGTGCTATGCTAAGAATCCCGAGAAAGGAGGGGAGCCAAGTCATCTGCTCAACACGGAAAAGGTGTAGCATGCCCCACAGCTGTGCAGGCTGGCTCCTCATCCATTCACTAATGGACATCTTCCTGGTATGCTGTGGCCATTGGCCAGGTCACCTTGGCATTCATCAGAAGGCAGGGCTGTGTTTATATTGCTTGTGGTCATGCTTTCCCCACTTTTTAAATGGAGGTTGAATTGAAGCCCCCACAATTCGGCAAGAGCCAGAGGAGAGTTAATATATTTGGTCTCTGTTCCTGTTGATGCTGCTAACAATGTTTTAAGGGCAGAAGGCAACTACTAATTGTGATGTAACTTGAATGATTTCATCGCCTTACACCTCTCACCCGACTGGGACATCCATCAGCTCTTTCTGGTCACTGTTGACCTGGGATGCTACAATCTGGCAATCTTGAATAGCAACTTAGCCAATTTGGAGTAGATGTATCCGCTCTGCTCCATTTCTGTAGATGTTTTTCTTACCCTGTTATATGCATAATATCATTGTGCTTACAGTTGTGTGGAGACTTCTGATGTCGTTGTGGTTCATAATTGTTTTATTCACACAGTTACACTGTATCATGTCAAGGGTGGGGAGAAAATTTTAACATCTTGTTGCCAATCCCCTAAGATATGTATTTTTCCCTAAGACCACTGCTCTTGTAAATCATAAAGTACCATTTTTGGAACAGTTATCAGTTGTACAGTCTTTCTCCCCTTTCACTTAAAGAGTAGCTGAGAAACCAGGGGCATCTTACTTGACTGTCAGAGCCTCTATTGAATTCATCCACAGGTCTAAAGAGATCAAAATTGTTTGAATTGACCCTTTCTGTTGCCAGCATGAAGGGAAATCCTTTAAGCTTTTTGCTTTCTTGTCATGTACGGTCTCCCTTTGTTAGTTCGGATCCAAGGTCCCTGTTTTCATTTTTCTTAGGGATAGCTGCAGCTTTAGCAATATCTGTCTTTATAAAGCCTGTAGTGAGAGAGCAAGAGACTGAGCAGGAGGGTGTGAAGGGTAAAATATACTAGCTGAGTATCTGACCCTTGAGTACCTTACACTGTCTCAGAGAACTGCAGCCTTCTTGGGAGTCACAGTTGTGGCTTCTGTGGCAAAGAATGACAACAAAAGCAACTTTGCCCACCACAATTATTATTCAGATTTGAGGCCTGGGTTTAAAAACAAATGCATTCGGAGCAGAGATGTGAGAAAGAGGAGAAACGCAAGTGTTGGTTATTGGGGGCCCTGCAGACAGAAAATTATTGTGTTTCTAACGCTATTGATTTTTTGCAGCAGCTGATATTTCAATCTGGGTGCAGCATGTCTGAGAGTCTACGCACACTGTCAAGAAGAAATATGATAGTGTCTTAAAAGATTAATAATATCGCTGGTCCTCAGGAGGCCTGTCTTAATTCACTGGCCTGTTCCTTGGCATGTACTGTAATTTATCTAGTCTGATTTGAATAGCAAATGGCAATCGGCTGCCATTAGGGAAATAGGCATCAGTCTTATTGATCCAGGATGGGCTGGATTTTATTTAAGGAGAGCTGCAAAATGTTATTAACTTCCGGATGAGAGGCTGGAGGTGGAGAATTTTTTACAGTGTTCCAAGGGGGGTGAATTACATAGAATCTTAAAAGTCCTGAAAGAGGTAGTAAGGGGGGAGTGGGGAAGGGGGACAGATCTGGGGAAGGGAGGTATCAACTGCTACCAGTTTGTTTCCAAAGACACCAGTTATTTCCAGCACAACTGTTCTCTTTCCTGGGCTCTTTGTGTGACTACGTGAATGATGTACTCAGTTGTCTTTGGGTGAGAAGGCAAGGGTACCTTGCATTTGGAGAGAAGAAGACATTGTGGTTGGTCCTTCCAGGTAAAGCTGGAGTTGACTCTTCACTGTGATGCATGAGCTGTTAGTTTTCCAATCCCCTTCACTATGCTTAGCAGGAGCTGTACATTTTAGCCTCTAGGCACCAAAGGGAGTATGAGTTCCTGATGCACTGCTTGATGTGTGTTTGGAACTGCTGCCAGTGCTTCCAAAGGGGAGCAGCTGATGTGGGTAGAAGGGAGGTAATACTGCTTTGGTTATAAAGGTCCTGTCCTGGTTCCCCTCTTCATACCAGTTATCATCAGAAGTCACTGTAGGGAATAAACCCAGGTTTTAGATAATCTTCATGTACTACAAATCTAGCTTTTTTTGAGTGGATATTGTTGTTAAATATCATGCTGAGCTACGGACGTGAGGAAGACTGGTGCAGTTCCAGTCTCTACTAACAGAGAAAAGAAATCTTATGGCAGCATTGGGAGTCTGAAAACTAATGCCTGCTTAATAAAACTAAACATAAAGAAGTAAAATTGCAGCAAATACCTTGGGAAATTTCCAGTCTCATGGCGTAGCGCTGTGGAATAATCTCCCCAGGAAAGAGGTGGGAGCCCGGTTATTTGGCGCTCTTTAAAATTAGACTAGATAGAACATCAGAAAAAATAGTGTAAGGAATACCCCAGCTCAGGTGGGAGGATGGAGTAAATGATTAAACACCATAGGTCTCTCCAGCTTTAATCGCTGTAATTCTTTGATACATCAGACTCTCCCAGCAGGAAAAAGAAAGAAAGATCCGGGAGTGCTGTCTATTAAAAAGCTTATAGATACTTCCGTTCCAGCAGGAGACACTGTAAGGAACAGTGGAGGAGTGTTGTACGTAGGGGAGTTCAAAGCTACTCTCCAGTCCCACTTTTGCTGGGAGGCCTGCTCTTCAGGGAGCTGTGCAGGAGTGGTGGCTCTGGGGAGCTCACAGGCTTCCTGCGGGAGGCACTGGGAGGACTGGGCAGGGATTGCTCTTTGAGGAGGTGGGAAGCATGTAGTCAAGAAAAGGGTAGAGAAGGGAGGGTGCTTGCAGTTGGTCAGTGTTAGCTTTTTACCTTTAAGAAGCTTCTTTAGGCTCAAAAGAGAGGATCTTACCTGTTTCTTTTTCCGACAAGCATTTACAATAAGGAGAAAAAGGTGCAGGAACGTTTCAGAGAAGTAGCTTTTTGTTTCTTGCATTCCTTTTGCACCTAGAGCATGAGGATAGAGAATAAAGCACTACAGGAAATGGCCACGCACAAAAGCAGTAAAATAAATTGAAACTGACTTCGGGTTTTTTTTGAGCAGTGGTAATTGCTATATGTTGTGATGTTTGCATAAGAAATTAGTTAATGTGTAGGAGAATGACATGTGATACATTTTATTTGCCTGATGACTGTAGTCTCTGAATGAATGACTTATTAAGGTTAATAAAAAAAACTTTGCTTGTGACTTGTAATAATCCAATTGCTAGAATTTAACGTCCTTTTATGCAGAGTTGCCTAAAGGGGGGAAAACTAAATTATACATACGTTCTAATGATCGACTGGCTATGCTTTTATTTATTTCTTAATAGCGGTTTGAGAACAAACAATGTGTTCTAAATTGTTGGTCTGTCTGTCTTTCTGCCTGCCTGGGCAGGAACGTTATGGCTTTCTTAATTCTCCTGTGTGATTTATCATCCCCAATTCATTGTTTTGCATAACTCTGCTCAAAATGAAGAAATGTCATTATTTTGCAGTGAAAAAGTTGTCATTTGCATAATGCCTGCCATTAATTATTGTGAGACTAATGCAGTTGTTGATATTTTTAGGGCACAGTGGTACATCCTGCACCTTGTATAATGTCATTCTGGAAACATGGGTAGTTAATGGTGCCACAACACTGCACAAATTCAAGAAAGGGGGAGAAGAGGAGGAAGGGCACATAATGGAACAGGCTGTGATCTTTATTTAGTTTTTTCTTTTCCTGAAATACATGGTGAGAGACAACTATAAACAGAAGCAAAAGACAGGAAGCTGTGACACCCAAGAGAATGGGGGAATGAAGAAACAGAAATGTTCCCCTCTGCATATGTTAGTCAAGATGGACCTAACTAAAGCTCCTTCCTGCCGATGATCCCTGGAATTCAAGAAAACTCATGGCAGTAGTTAGTGACTGTTATCCCGTAGCTGGAACTTTCCCTCCTTGGGGAAGTCACTTGTTATTTGCTTTAGTGCCTTGTTTATTTTTACAGTGGAGTTATTTCATGATTCTTTTTCAAACATATAAAGGGAAAATCCCTGCATATACATAAGAAATATTATTTCATAATGTCCTTTGCGTCTCTGAGGGGAGAACATAACAAACAGATCTGATTGTCATTAAGAATTTAATAACTGTAGTTACTGAAGTATAGTTCTTGATCTCATCTTCGCATCCAAAGCTCACTGCTATTTAAAAGGGTCACTTGATTCAAACCACCAGTAGTTGTGGAAAAATATCGTTGCCCAGATAGGCTTGCACATTGCTGGAGAAAACATCTTTTTGATTACTTTTTCATGCTAAAAGTAGTGCATTTGGCCCACAGATGTTGAAAGTGGGGAGAGAGAAGAGCAGTTTAATTCTATAAATTCTAGAAATTAAGAACATGGGACAGGAGCTGCCTTTCCCAAGGACTTCCATTGCTCCCTGAGCTGCTGTTCTCTGAATAACATGTGTACGACCATAAACCGTAATGATTGAGTGAAACAACTATTCGGGTCTCAGGCTGGCAGATGCTTTCTTTCCTACGTGTTTCGTGGAGCTAATATTGCTGCTGCAGGAATGCCTTCGTGCAATAGCCTTTCTTTATCCTGTTTCTTTTTCAGGCCTTAGTAAGAGAATGGTAGTGAGCAGTTTCTGAGTCTGTAGTCATGATTGAAGGCTAACGGGAAGAAATTAGTTCAGAAGGCCATATAACATCAACAGATCCCAAGGCTTTTGGTATCTTTACCAGGAAGCAAGAAGCTCTACATCCCTTTGCCATTCTACAGAGCTCCTAGGTCCTTTCTCTGCTGGTGTATCTTAAAATGCCAGAAGGAGAAAACATGGCCGGTTATTCTTCTGATTCTGAGATTCACTGCCTCCAGAGGGTGTTGGTTTTTCTCCTGTTTTCTACCATTAGAATTAAAACAACAACAAAGAAAATTAAACCACAAAAGTTCAAATAATGCTGAGAGTCTAACTGAAACCCACAAAGGGCAGGAAATTCATCTCCAAAGATTGCCAGTCTGTCCTCAGCTCACCCTATTGTCACAGAGAACAGAAAGTTGTTCCTACAGTGGGTGATCTTACAGACCACAAATGCTGCAATATGTAGGCACAATAGGAAAAAAACAATCGAACAGAGACTAAGCTTTATTCTCAGTTTCTTGGATTTGGTAGGTGTGAGACAGATTCTTAAGGTAGCAGTACATCAGGCTAATTTTTTGTGTGTTTTTATGCACTTGGAGCACAAGGGCAGTGTACCAAGAGTGTGTCATAAAGTTGTAATTCATAGTTATGATCTTTAACATTACAGAAGCAGCCCATGTGTAAGTTGTTGATTTCTTACACCCATACCACTGCCCCTGCTTGAGACTTTTTAGAAAGATACGATGTAAAATACCTCATGTTGGCAATAATCCTAGAGAATGCAAATCAGAAATTTCTGCAGAAGATTGTAACAACCAAATGTCATAACTTTGCCCTTCATCATGCTGATGATCTGAGTGTCTTCAAGGGCTTTGCAAATCTTGCAGTGATGAATCCTTAGAGCTGCTTTCACTAAGTCACAGGATTACATATATGGTGCAGTGGGAATGAGGTCCCTGTCCATGGTATCCCACCCCTGTTGGAGAAATTTATGCTGCAGATGAACTGTGGGTTTGCTGAAAGAGCACGAATACTCAGAGTGCTCCTTCTGTAGGATGAGTTCAGGAGATCCTTGGCACCCCTTAGAATGAACAAATCTAAATTGTCTTCCTGTCTTTGATACAGACTCTCTGTGTGGCCGCAAAAAAGTCACATCGTTTCTCTCATAATTTTCTACAATGAGGAATTTAAATCATTCCAGACATCCGAGGGTACATTGTGAGGATTAATTCACCAAAATTGTTGAGATATTCAGACACTATATTGATGAGTACCACAGAAAAGCCAGAAACAAAAAAACATCTTATTTCATGCAAGGCTTGGATGGCACTCAGTAAACAAGGCTTGGGGCCACACACTGAACAGAGAGGATAAAAAAAGAGTCTTTGAATTAATCTCATTCCCTGGATGCTATCCATTATACAGAACACAAAATATACAATCATAACATGGAAGATTGTATTGTAACACTACAGCTGTTGTGACAGACTTCATTTTGATATTTTCATACTTTAGCGTGCTTTGCTTTGTGACCTTAATGTTTTTACTTAGTTTTTAAAAGGCATTTTTGAGTGTAACATGTGCAATAGACTAACCACAGCTCCCACAGAAAGCACTCCATAGTGTGAATGTTGAACGCCCATTAGAACCAAAGGGGGTATCATCACTGGTAACTACATAATGTAGATAGTTTTCATCTTGGGAATGAATATCACCTATTGGAATCTCATCCAGTTATGAAAGCCTGCTGTATCACAAATCTCCTGAGAGAATACCTTGTTATCCAAATATCTCTGTCTTGTTTCACTGTTAACTCTGTCCTTAACATACGCTTTAACTATGGTTGTACCTGGGGAAGGATATTAATCAACATCCACTAGGTTGACAGCACAACAGTAAATCATCAGTTGCAGCCATAATCCATGTGCTCCATAAATTCATTTTAAAGCCAGAATCTCTGTGATCTATGTGTTAGATATGTTGAAGCTTATCTGCTGTCTGATATACATGTCAGGCTGGTTCATTCTGCTCTTTAGAAATGTGCAGATGAGCCTTTCAATTTCTTAGTGTGGGGTAATGTTTTCTGCTTTTGCATCACTCTGTTTAATAGCCTTGGTAGAAAAGGCTGTTAAAGCCCAAGCTTTTGTTTTCTGATTTTGTACGATTGCTTTTTGAAACCATTTTTGCTTTTGGCATTGAAAAAATCCTGTGCCAGTGAATTCCACAATTTAATTGCATACTGTGTAAAAACATACTTCCTTTTGTTTGCTTTAAACCTGGTGCTTGATAACTTCTTTGGATGCTTCCTAGAAATATGTAATGAGAAATTGGGAGCAATTATTAACAGTTTGCCTTGTCCTTGTTTGTTGTGATTTTATAAATCTCCTTTATGTTTTTCTTAATCTTTTATTTTCCAGGGCAGAGAGCCCAACTTATCTTAATCTGTCCTTGTACAGAAGTTATTCCATGCTTTGAACATCTCTGTGTCCTTTTTTGCATCTTCTTAAGGTGCTTATATCTTCTTTTGCATTGAGAGTTGAAACCTACATACTGAGTTCAGTATGTGAGACTACTGTGGATTTATTAGAAGAATATAATTTTGGTTTAGTTTTCCAGTTCTTTCTTAGTAATTCTGAACTTTTTTCTTTACCAGCACAATACTCAGCAGGTATATCCACCAGAATTCCATGCTATCTTTTCTGTGTGGTAATAGCTAAATTAAATCCTATTGTGTCGTATGAATATTTAGTCTCTTCTATATCATGGTAGCTTTCTTTTAGGGTCTTCAGTGAGGGTTTGGGGGTGTGTGTGTTTGTTTGATTGTTTAGCAACCAGAACTACTTGAATCTCTCGCACATATGCCCATTTGTGAGTCAGAATTTCCCTCTGCAAAAAACTCATTGAATCTTCTTTAGTTTATCTCCCTAAATGTTTGTTATTATTTACTGTATTTTCTATCAGTTTCTATGGCATAGAATGTAGACCAACTGATCTATGCAGGTCTTCCTGAAGACCTTTTATACTGTTGCCATTAAATCACTTTCTATTTTTCTGTTGCCCACCCTGATGATGCGCAAGAATTATTAGTTAAGCTCTTTCATGTTGGAGTTTCTTTCTAAGTGGTAGATGGGAACCATTTATTCTTTCCATTATACATGTTCTCAGACTTGACCTTCCAGAGAAGGGATTTCACTCACAAACCTTTTCAAACTTCTTCATACTGAACATGAGTACAAAGAATTAATTTGGGAGTTTTGTTCCTTGAGCACTCTTTTTTTACACCTCATCTGGTGGCAAAACCAGATTTTGTGTAAGGTGTTTAGAAAGGTTATTTATGGCTTTAAAAAGTTGTTCCTCAACATTTTCATGGGCCTGCCTTATTCTATAATTACTTTCTTTAAAAAATTATTCAAAATATACACCTTTTTCTGCTTTGAGTATTTAAATAGGACTTCCTCTTTTTGGATGGTGTCTTTTTACTTCTGTTAAATCCCTTTACTTGACTTGTCCTATTTTTTCTTCCCCTTCCCCCCCCCCACCCCGTGGTTATACGTTTGCTTTGTGCGTTCTGAGTAATGAGTAGAAATGAATTACTGTAGGACAACTTTAAAGATTCCTGCATCTAAAGGAACCATGTCATGCTTTTCTCCTGGAGATTTTTGCCCTCTTGCGAAAGATTTTCATCTTAAGTGGCAACCGAATTATGACAGTATAGAACCGAGCATATTCAGGTAAATCAGAACTGTTTAGGGATTTCTTTAGTTACCTCAGGCTGTAATTTGCTGTGCGTGCATGAGACAAACTGCTGTGATGTTCCTCAAAATGATTGAGGCAGACAACTGGGGGTCAGGATTATTACAACTATTCTGAGGTAAGGCTTTCCTCTTACTTGTAAGAGATGTGAATCTCTGATAACATATCTTCTAACAGTAGCATCTTAGTGCATTTTATCCTTAGCTGCTCCTTTTTAATTTTCCTATATTCCTTATTTTAAAAAGGATTTTGTTGTTTGGTTGGTTGGGGTTTTTTTTCCTGAAATTACATATTGCTGTGGTGGATTTTGTTGTTGTTATTTCAGTCCTATAAAGAACAAACTGAATTTATGTGCCTTTTGTTCATTATTACAGGGTGGTTCTTTAATACACACATACTGAAGTAGGTTTAGTGATTGTAGAACTAAAGCAAGGTTGCTTCTTCTTTCATAGGTTTTCTGACTAGCTCTTGCCTCTCAAGTCTTCCATATTGCATTTCATAGTCACTGTCAGGATTTTGGTAGGATGTTGCACAGTATGATTCTAACACCATTCTCTTCCTTTTTATGTCCAGAATTAAAACCCATGTAGGTTTAATGGTACTTACTAACTTTCTTTTATTCATTTTATTTATATATGTTTTAATTCACAGCAGCATTCCCTCACCTGTGCATTCTGCTCTGATTATTATGAAACACACCCTAATATTGAGAGATACAACGAACATCTTCTCCAGCTGCTGAAGTTGTCTTGCATGTCTTTGGAAATAGGCTTTGCATTTGTCTTAGTATTGCTACTGTATTGAAGTGCTTACACATTTTACCTGGCTACCTGTGTAGATGCTCTGCTCAAAGTGAAAACAGACTTTGTCTGTTGAGGCAGTTCTTTGCCAAATTCAGTACCTGAATTTTATCAACTTGCATCCTATTCTTTTTTACAGAGATAGAGAGTTTTCATGGTTTCATCCATAGATGAGGCATCATTCTGGCCTGGATACAGTTCTGTACCTCTAGCCTTAAAATTTCTCAGGTAGTATTTTTAAGGCTGGTCCATTTTACTGTAGTTGGAACCATTTCTGCTTTGTAGGGCACCTTGCATCTAAAGGTTTTTTTGGCTAAATGTCTCTTCCCTTGAGTAGAGACCAGCCTCAAAAAAAGAGCAAGTTTAATGTAATGTCTGACTCGCTAGCATCCTATTCAGACAATCAGTCACTCATTCAACCTAATATACTGCTGGGATTGGAAACTGTCAGGTGAAGCTCAAGAAATAGTTTTGATTTTGTATTACGTATTGGCTGACACACTTTTCTGTCTTCTGGCTTGTCAAGAGTGCTGTCTCCCACAGTCTTGGGCATGCCAGAGGACCTACAAGACCTGGAAGCTCTTCCAGTAATACATTGCAGAAAATGCTTTAAATGGTTTTCAAAGTACATCAGAATCTCAATTATCTGAAGAACATGGGAAGAACACTGAATAGAGCTTGATAATCGTGTTTACCAGTAACCAAAATGCCCCGCATGCCCATAGATCTGTGGAAATAATTAGTAATAGAAGCAATTTACCATTTAATTAATAAATGACAAGGGGCAAAACCTTGTCTGGGTTCACTGAATTTGGATAATTGAGGCTCCACTGTATTTTAAAATCTGAAATATTAACCATTATTCTGTGTGCCTGACATAATAAACGTTTAAAAAATGTGTGCATAACAAAATCTAAGCCTAGTTGTATTATTTCTATAAAACCAAGAAGAATTTCATAATGTTCTACATGCAAAGATGTGCTTTTCAAGAAAAGATAGCTTTTTTTTTAAATGTCTGGAATCTATGTTTTTAAATATATAGATCTGTGTCAGTTTTGAATCTATAACTATATTCAGGAGCTAGTGGGGAATTTCAGAGGGCGGTGAATAACCTTTCACCAAGAGGAGTAAGAAGCAGTGCAGCAGAACATCTTCAAACTGGTTCTTATCTCAGCTGCCCACAAAGGAATTTGAGATTGATGAGATAACTTAAATTTTATAATGAAATAAGAAAGAGATTGGAATTGGTTCCACCATAGACAGCCACTCAGAATGTGCTGTAGCAAGTGGATTGTGGAAGACTGGGATTGAAGACAGACGTTCTTGACTTATAGTGTATTCCGATGGTGTTAACTGCCATAAAGCTCTGATTTGCTGCTTCTTCAATTGTTAGTTACTGGAAAAAGAGTTCCAGACTTACGCCTTCTCCTGCTTCGCATGTGTGTCATGCCATCTTACACATTTAGTAGCCTCAACCTCTAAGGCATTGAAGAGTACGACTGAGGAAGGATTGAGCCCCTAAAAGGCAGCATCCTTAGCCTTACTCTTAAACTGTCAGAACACCCAAGGTGATTGCTGCCTTTTTTTTTTTCTTTTTTTCTTCTCATGTTGTTTATTGCATTCTGTTTTCTTGTCCCTCAAATTTCCTCCATTCTGGCATGGTCCGAAGGGGTACTGCAGAATAGAAGAGGTGTGGACACTCTGCATTTAAATCTGACAGTAGGGAGAATGGGATGAGTCTAATCTTTTAATTTTCTTTTCCTGTATTATTTATTCTACTTATATTCTTACTATAACTGTTGCTGGAAGCATTCTATTCCTGTACCCAAGAAACTTGCTGTAAATCAATTTAGTTTGTACTGTCCTTTTCAAATATACAGTAATCATCAGAGGGTAGGCAGTCCTTGCAGAAGTTGAATTTGAGCCCCACCAGATGTTTCGTTCATGAGGAACTGGAGGAATGAACAATGAAACCATGCTATGAAGTTCTAGGTGTCAGAGGGTTCTGTCTATTACTTATGAAGAGGGGAGTAGCAATAAAATTGGACATTTCAATCAAGTTATTACTGTGCTTGCATCAAAAGGCTCACTGAGTTTGGTGTGTACAGTTTTGCTGCTCAAGGGATCCATTAGCAGAAAAGCAGGGAAGATTGCATGCATCAGAAATGATGAGTTGTCACCATTCGTGGTGGTAGGGGAAGCTTGGTTATGCAATGAGCCACATCCTGCTCTCCTAACTCTGAGAGTGCCTCTGTTGAAGTCAATAGTGATTACATCTATTAAAATCAGTGGAACTACTTGCATCAATAAGATAAGTAGGATTTGGCCCAAAGGTTGGTTAATATCAATGTTTTTAATCTCTCATTTTCATAAATGCTATGTTCATTCAAGCAATATAAAGCGAGGTGAATAAAGAACATTCTGTGCTTTGAATAGTTTGGCATCATACACGGACAGGGCATGTGATTAATACCATATTGTTGGCTTTGTTCTTTGCATTTCAGTTGTGGCTGGCAATGTCCTTTTCATAATTGCTGGTATCCCCCTGAGCCTATATAATCACTCTCTCCAGCTTTTCTATGATGCCCTTAGATTTTCCTGTACTCAATGTAATATGTTTCTGTATTCACTTACCCTCCCATCAGAACCATAATGTTTCTGATTGTGCTACTCTGACGTGGGGCAATGTATTCACCTGACAATGTTTCCCAAACCAGATATGTTATCTGTGTTTTCTTGAGCATAACCATCACACTGCAGAACTGTGCTTTGTAGTTGTGCTTCTGGGAAAACTTGTGGAACTGCAGCACACGGGTTCAGTTAGTGGTGTTAGATAGGAAGTGTTTTAATTTCAGATAGCATAGTTCACCTGGCTGCCTAAAGTAATAGAATTAAGGGCTAAGTAATAAAAAATGGACAATCCTGTTCTCGTCACAGATCTACAAACATAGATTTCTTGTTGGAGCATGATCATCTTGATACTTTCTCCTGAAACAGACAATATATGATGCTACTATTAAAGCAGAACTGTGATTTCTGCAGAAACATGAACGAGGAATGAAGTCACTGAAGTTAGGCTTTAGTATCAGTGATGGCAAAATTGCATAGTGAGAAGTACAAGCCTCAGTCTTCATATCTTTTCAATAAGTAATATCTAGCAAGTTTGTTTCCCTCCAGTGAACTTCCTGACAGTATGTAACTTCTTGGCTGGGCATTTGTTCTCAACAGGTATCTTCTTTCGTAAACAAGACAGTAAGGACTGGTAGTTGTGTGTGCTGTTTAGTGCGTGTCAATGAAGTGAAAGCCTTACCGCAATCAGAAAAGATTCATTAATGTGCCATGAAATCTTGCAATGCCTTCTCACCAGAGGTTTCTATTTTGTTATATTCTCACTAACTTACCATTCAGGACCAGACTCTGCTTTCAATGAAATGTGAGGTTACTTGACTGACACTAAAGGATTTTTACTGATTTAACAGCAGAATGAATAATTTATGTCTAGACAAGGGTAAAGTGAGAAATACTGTTAATATTATAATTGTTACATAGGTAAAGCTTGCATATGTTCATAGTAAATAATCCATTCATTGGTTAAGTTCCGTAAGGAGATTCACTAATTCCCCCTACATGTGTTCCTTAGGATGAAATTTCCTACAAGGTTTTGAAAATTGGAAGCCATATGGCTCCCTACTGATGCTGTAGGAGTTGATGGTCCATATGTCACTGTGGGTGCAATTTCCTCAGTTTTCCTGGATGCTTGAAAGATAAGATCTGCAGGTACTGTGCAGATGGGGGGAGATAAGATTCGGATCACCAGCGGAGGGATGAGAAGGATTAATCCTTGTGAAAACAGAAAACTGTTATTCAAGTCTTTGCACAATGGAGTATTATGTGTGTTTACAGGTGCTGTAAATAGCCCCCTTGCAAGTTCTTTCTTGCATCGCTTATCCAGCTACACTTATATTGATGACACACTTTATAAACAATTCATAAAAGTTTATATATGATTTATCAATATTCTCAGAACATTTTCAAGATGGATATTACGTATTACACATTTTGTAATCACATCACAGATCTATCTATAGGCTTGTTCCACTCAATCCTTTATAGCAGTTAATAGCATTTATTGAACCCTTCACTCGTCATTTTCTAAATCTTCAAAAGTAGCCCTCATAAAAGTATGACCTCCTGGCCATGTGAGGAATTTAAATGTTCCCAGGTGAGAGTAAAAGATGGACATTCCAAAATGCAGATTCTTCTTAAAATGGAATTGGACAGTAATGATTAAATCTGTTTTTAAATTACACTCCTGTCCTAGCATTTCTTCTAATCGTTATAGAGCGTATCACATCTTTTAGCAATCACATCTGAAAAGATTCTCACGTGTAGGTACTTACATATATCCCAAGAAGGTAAATTAATTTTAATTCTGAACAGCTGAAAATTCAGTAGCACCATGCTCTAGGTGTACCTTGCAAAGATTTATATGCCTGAGAACACTGTCTCTTAAAATTGGCGTCTTTTAGATTGGTAGAAAAGCCAAAGGATTCCAACTCTGTTACTGTATTTACCATTTAGTGCTTTTCCCCTTATTTCTGAGGAGATCAGAGGACCAGAGGTCATGAGTGAGAGAGGGGATTTTGCTATATTTCTCTTAATTGATTTGGCATGTTTGACTGGTTTTGATTCTTCAGAGTATAGGTAGCTCTGTATGCATCCAGTTGGGCCTCTCGAGATTCAGGTCTCCTAGTCTGGATGGTTAGTATGTGCTTGTGTTTTTCTGAGTCTGAAACCTCAATGAAATTATTACTTACTCGTCTCTTTCTGTGCTGTGACTCTAGTTCTTATTTGTACCAAATAAAGATAAATAATGGAAAGATTCTTAAGACTTTTAGGAACTGTACCACTATTTTATCTTGGCTTGTAAATAATCATACTTTTGGGAAATCTAATTTAGGGTAGGTGAGAGCTTGCAGATTAGTATTAATTATGTAAATCAGTTGGGTTGGATCTGTTCATACAACTGTTGAAGTTTCAAAGTGTCTGTTAGCCTAGAAAAATGTATCTGGCTGAATGTGTACAGAAGATCATTACTTCTCTCTTGAACAGTTCTACATCAGGTGGATGAAAGAGTATTTAGGCTTTGTTAAGATGCAGAATGAAGATTTGATTTCTAAAGCAAGGTGTCAAGCAGAGATATGGAGATCTGACAGTATATACATTATGGTGACCTGAGTCCCTGTCAGTCTCCAGCAGCTGTCGTAAATGAAGTACATGACAAAGGATGTGCCTTTTGCTCCTTCTGAAGGCATTTCTGAAGCATACTGAGACTTTTACCATCTTGTCTGTTCATCTTATACAGCCTGGGCTCAAGGTTTGTATTTGTGAACAGGACAAAGTGCAGTAAAGCCAGGCACAGGAAGATATTTTAATACATTTTGGTGTAGCTCCTAAATTTGTATCTGAAAAGAAAATTTTGAAGAACTATTGAGATTGGAAGGGATCAATGGAGAATTGTCTAGTCTAATCCTCCAGCTCAAAGTGGTGTCACTTACAGCAGGTTGCTCAGTGCTATGTTGAGTTAGTTTTTGAGTATCTCCAAGGATGGACACTCCACAGTCTCTCTGATCAACCAGTCTGGTGTTTGATTACCCTCACTGTCAAATTTTTTTTTCTCGTATTTAAGTGGAATTTCCTGTATTTCCATTTGTGTCCATTCTTAGTTGTTCTTTCATGGAAAACATGGAGAACAGCTTGGCTTGATCTTTACATCAGGTATTTATACACATCGCTTAGACTCCCCCTGAGCCTTCAAGATAACTTCCTAAGATAATTATCTACAAAAACCTTACTCATTAGCTTTTCAGTGCTTACTGCAAGGAAGATACTTTTCTTTCATTGTGTAAGGAAACAAGTTATTTGCAACAGTTCTTCAGGAAATCTGGGGTGATCAATTTAAGTTAATAGTGATAGGATGAAAATTCCTTAGGCTTTTGTCAGCATTTTATTTCTGAAGGTAATTCATTGTTTTGGTCAGGATGATCCACAGAGTTATCCACTTTTTTTTCTGTTTTCGTCTCTTTCTTTTTCTCAAGAACGTGTTTCTGCTGGTGGCTTCCAAGGAAGAATAATGCTGTTTTCTGTGTTCAGAGAATCACAGAGTATTTGGGGGTTATAAAGAACTAGGAGCTTCTGAAAAGATATATCAAACTCAGTGCTAATGTCCCAGAGCATTGCCATTTGAAAAGGTCCTTTATAATGTTTTAAATTTCATCTGTTGATACCTCAGATTCAAGAGCATATTTTGTTCTTAAGCTATGTGTGCTACTTGGACGTGCTTTAAAAAGGAAAAAAGGAAGAAAAACTATGCATTGTGCTAAGCTAGGCGTTCCTTCAGCATTCAAGTGTTAGTACAGCTCTACTGTTTCCGTTACTGACTTTTCTAAGTCACACTTTTAGTTTTCTGTTATGGTTATGGGTAAAATAGTTGAGATGGTGGAATGGCAGGTTTCAGAAAGCATACTGCCTACTCTGTTTTCAAATTTTAAGTGTTGTTGGCCATATGAGAGCTTCTACCGCATAAAGAGATGATGGTGGTGCCAAGTCGTGCTTGTATTTCTACAGTGTAAGTTTTTGTTTGTTAGGAAGCAGCATCAATCAATTGTTGCTGATGAGACTTCAGCCTGTTCTAAGAAGAGCTGCTGAACAGACTTGGTTTACAGTGCCCATGTCATTCTTCTAATTTGTCCCACTAAGCCCAACAACAGAATTCTCTTTTCTAATTTCTCATTATTGTTTGTCTATAGATCTATTGGTTAAGTATTTTCTTTTTATCTTTAAATGCTCGTTGTTGGGGGTTGGAACTAGATGAACTTAAAGTCCTTTCCAACCCTAACCATTCTATGATTCTGTGATTGTTGGTCTCTGAAATTCTGATTCTACATGTTAGTGCACAGCCCACATGATATACTTGCTTTAAGTCGATACATGAGGGGCAGTTTCAGCTGTGTTGAAATTAATTAGGAATTGTGACCATTGGAATGGACACCTGGTCCTTACCATTTTGTTTTGGGAGATCTCAGAAGTCTTCTAAGGCCTAGTACATGCATAGATTTTATACTGATATAATTGTTCTATTTGAAAGGATTAATGTTTTTACTGAAGTAATTATCCTAGATCAACTTCATGCATGGATATACTTATAGTAATATAAGATTGAGTTATAAACCCATATAGTTGCATCAGCATAAAATGACAGGACTCTTCAGTTGAGGCAAGGATAGGGCTTAAGTTTTTATATTTTAATTTATTTGGAAGTAGAGGGCTACTTTATCTAATTTGAATTTTAACATACCATTAAGTCTTCCCCAAGAAATAACATAGTATTTTAAGATCATAGGTATCAGTTAGAAAATCTAATAGAAGGATTCCTAAAGAGGGATAGATGTATGTCAGATATTAAGATCCTTCAAGCAATATAAGATGTATTAGACATTTGTCCAGGCTGTATTTTGAAGTGCATTGTATACAGAGAAAAGGATGTGTTTCTTGAACTCTGATAATATTCACTCTCTTTGTCGTAAGAAAGAAGAGAGTTTGCATTAAACAGATTCCTTTTATGTTCTACCTACAGAATTTCAAAGAATGCCGAACGAATGAGGTAGGGGTTTATACATTTGTCCATCAAAGCAATGTTTAAATAGTTTTTTATATGTATAAAGGTACATTGTAGGGCACCCTCAAAGAGAAACTATGTTCTCTAATCACTGTTGCCACCTGAATAATTAAATGTTTTTCAATTTAGAAATGCTCTTAAAACCACTGAAACTATAAAATACCCTGTTGAGAAAAAAACCAAATAGACTGATTGCTAAATGGTCACAGCTAAAGATAACATAAATGTGGAGTCGTTACAGTAATCACAAACCTGTCATTTTTAGTGTATCATAGTATTTTTGTAATAGACCTTACCAGGTTGATGTTGCTCAAATAATGCAGAAGTTAACTGAAAATCCTTTCTCTTCCCTCTTTCATGTTGGTATTTTATTTCTAGATGGCATGTTGGTATTTTATTTCAATGTAGAGTAGATCTCCTATTATTGTGTAAGTTGTGCTGAGCAGCTAAAAAAAATTTATAAGAGGATGGAATTATATTTTAATTTTAAAATAGTTGTGTCAGCCATCAAGGATAAGGGGTAACTTTAACAGTGAGGAAAGCATGAATGGAATTTTGTTCAGCAGCTGCAGTTCAGTATAGTGATTGAGAAATAGGAATATTAAGACCAAAAAGAAATTAAATTAAGATATATAGACAATCTGTCTAGATGGAAAGTATATGCATATTATATTTAAATACCTTTTTGTCTGTAGATTTTCTGAAAACCCTTTCAAATGCACCATATAATACCAGATAAGCATAAAATTACTACAGGAACTGTTCCTCAATATGATCAAGTGAATGAAAGAATTATCCAGAAGTCTTTGATTTAGGAAGTAGTATTTCTGGTTTAGTTATCCAACATCATCTTGACATTAAAAGTCTTTTTAATTCCCCTCCCCCCTTTTTGAGTTACAGGACTTCTTTGGGATTTTTAAATATAGCCTAATTATTTGTTTGTCCCTTAAGTTACTAGTTAAGATACTTATTCCCTTGGTTTCAGGGGAGACATTTTTTAGACTTGAGTATCGGGTTTGTTTTTTTCCTTACTCCTGTTTGGCCATATTTGAAGTTTTTCAGGATTTCAAAAAAAATCTTTTTCAGCTGCCCTTGATACCCAGTGAGTTCTTTGTACCTTATTTCTTCAGCCTATATATCCAGTAGTTTTTGGCATAGGGATCCCTACTTCTTTCAGAATTGCCCAGACATCATGTGTTGAATCAGCAGTTCATTTTCAGTGTCTTATAAGCAACTGGAAAGCAAAAATACAGCTTCTACAATGAGGAACACAGAAAGAAATCCCCAGTGACTTTGTTGCTTAGCTTTGCTCTTACCTTGTAGAATCTCCTCCTACATCACAGAATGGTTGGGGTTGGAAGGGACCTTAAAGTTCATCCAGTTCCAGTTCCCTGCCACAGGCAGGGACACTTTCCACTAGAGCAGGTTGCTCAAAGCCCCATCCAACCTGGCCTTGAACACTGCCAGGGATGGGGCACCCACAACATCTCTGGATGAAGAGATGCATCTCTTTGAGATGATAGGATGTGAATGCATTGAGTACTGAATTAACATCATCCAGTGGAGACGTGCTATATAATCTGTTTACATAACTGGCCTAATGCAAGCTTTATCACATTATGGCACCATAGAAACCTTAGTGTCACAGAATTCAGTTCCATCATGTCTTTTGGAAGTTCTGATAGACTTAACAGAAGCCTAGCTAGCAAGAGGAAAGCTTGAGGCAAGACATACCTCCAGTCTAAGTGATGGGACAGAATGCCTGCAACTCAGATGATACAGGCAAGTTGTGGCATACTGGTTTCTACTCATGTGAAGGTGAATACCCCTGTTTATCCTTTGGTAATTTGGGAAAATGTTAGTTATTCTTAAGGCATCGGGAATGTTTGGTCTTAAAATTGCCAGATTAACCTGAATCTAGAATTGCACCTTGTTTCTCCTCTCTAGAGCATTGGTTTCCTGAACTGGGACAGGGTGGCTTAACTCTGGCCTTTTTAATGACTAGCCTGAGGGAAACTGCTAGTGGTACCAACTGGGAATCAGTCTACAGACAGGATGGCAGTGATTTCACAACTGTGCCAAGTGAGCTTACACAGAAAAAGCTCCAAGCAAAGTAACAGCAAAAATTGCTACTGCTTGCAAAGCTACAGCAGCAGAGTAATGTAAAGGAAACTAATTGTACACAATCCTCTTGACTAGGCAGCCTGCTGAGTAATAAACCTTCCTAAAGCCAGCAAGGCATATTCATGTAATTGTTTATGATTTTCTTTGTGCATGTGTCTTCATTTGTATTGTGTATACTGCATATGTTTATATTTATACAAATCTTACTGTTGAACAGAAGCCTACTGTAAGTATGCATATTCTTGGGTATGCCCGTATGTGTGTTTATATATGTCTGTATATTTGTGTGCATGCATGCATGTGTATGTATATATGTCTATGTGTATGAGAAACAGATGCACTGTAGGCAGATAAAGCAGATAAATATAGATCCAAATAGAAGCATAAGCCTATAAATACAGACACTATATAGAGTGAAAGCAAGCAGATCTGCACAGTTTCATTATTGCTTGCATCCTGTATAATAAAAGAGTTGGTGACACTGAAATGACTGAGGGGATGACACTGTTGGCTCTCTGCAAACGTAGTAAGAAGGTAAGAAAACTTCTTTCCAATATGAGCAGCAATTATGGTAGAAGATTTACTATCTCTAATAATTTGCCTAATAGAAGTCATTGTGTAGTTTCTTCCGGGGTTGGAGTCAGAGGATGGAAACCCAGCATTTATAATTTTACCTTCAAATAAGTAAATGAAATAAAAATCCTGACCCACAGACTGAGAAAGTGCAGCCTCCAGTTTCTATTTTGCAATAAGCCTCATGCATTGTGTTTGTCAGCTTTCTGCTTCTGCTGTCCAACAGATCTTTGCTTCTCCTATAGTCTCTCCAAATGAACTTGGGTGGCAGATACTGGGAAAAACTGAAGTTCGTGACAAAATTAACTTTCAGAAATAATGTTCTGAGAGCGTGTGTATATGTATTTTAGCCTTCTGTTTGCAAATCTCCAATGATTGTTTTAACAGGCAGCTTTCTCTCTGTTGTAGCAATGTAGCTTTGGCTATAGCTGTAATATAGGTAGCTCAAGTAAAAAGGTTGTAATCTTATTAGATATAAAGAAAACGTAAGAGCTATTCAAGGAGGCCTGAAAAGTAGAATTTTTCTTGTTCTGTAACATTTTGATGAGGGTGTTCAGATAAATCAAGATTGCTGGAAAATGCCAGAAAACTGTCAATACTGTGTTTTGTTTCTTCTTTGTATAATGCAGGTATTATTGAGGTGTTTACAGCAAGAGGCTAGCAGCCAAGAGTTTGGCATTCTCTTTCCAACTTGACCACTCACTTAGAGTGAGATCTTGCACATTTTTTTCTTTAAATCTATGTACTTAATGTCCCCATTTGTGAGTAGAACTGATAATAATTATGGCACAAAATTGGATAACTGAATAATACCTTGTTTTGCTAAAAGGTCTCATAATTTCATTGGAACTCCTTGTGGAGCAAGGTGTTCAGAAAGAGTACATCTCTTTTTACAAAGTGCTCTGACAGTCAAGGAAAATGAAGAAATAACAGTAGAAAATACTATTGCTGATGTTCTGTATTGTGTTACAGACAATTTGCTTATTTTTAATTTAATTGTTTTCAAAGTATGCCATTAGCTGATGAGTATTGTCAGGTTTCTGTATTCTGAGGAGCTCACAGCAAAGCAGAAGAAAGGTAAACACCAGCATGTATATATTCATACTCAGACCAACAGTACTTGATGTGACAAAACGTAACCAAAGACATAAAAATTAGAATGTCAAGTGGTGGAAGCCTTGCTGTGGTATTCAACTCATGTGATGCTAGTTTTCTTAAACTATCTAGTCTAAGCTAATTTTCATCTCCAGATAAAAAGAGAAAGACAGCTCAGAACATCTGGGTTCTGCTCCTGAGTTCATTACATTGTTTGGTGCAACCTGTTTTTTACTCAGGTTTCTTACTTTGATACCTGAAAATGAGCTCTTCTGGGTATATTTTAACAAGTTATTCAGTTTAGACCCCAATTTCTAATCACCTGGGTGCATTCTAAAAATTTGATCTCTGAGTCACGTGAAGTATTGTGAGAAGCAGCTGCTTATTTTTACTCTACCTATTGAGATACCTGAATTAAACACAAAAAGGAGTCTGAAGTCATATGTATATGAACAGTAAGAAGCTCTGGGGAAGTCTCTAGCTGGTGCAGGAGGAGATGGCGTTTTCTCTTGTCCTTGAGCTACTGGAAAAGGTTTATGAAACAGGGACCTGCAGGCTTTGTTCAGGTGCTGCTGCTCATGCTGACTGTGGCAGCAGCAGAAGCTCTCACCTCTGGGCTGAAGGATGCACTGAGCTCTAAGCACAGCTATTATGTGCCTCACAGGAGTACCTTGTCTTCTGCAGTCTCCTCAGATGTGCCATGTCTGAATATCCCTGAGTTACTCAGGCTCCTGCAGGATAAAACCTGTGTAGTGTACGGCTGATACCTGAGAGGTAAAAGGTGAATGAATGAATATGGAACATTACAGTATTTCAACGGTTAACCGGCCTATCCAGTAAATTCTTCTGAGTCTCTCCTAGTCTCTTCTGAATCTGCTGATACTATAACAGCCACACTTGCTTCAAAATAAGATTTTGCTTCTGTGGACCAAAACAAATATTAAGGTTTGTTGGATAGGGATTATACCGAGCCCCCAATTACTATAGAAATGTGGTCATTTCAAAATCTCACAGGGAATATCTGGAAGGAAAGTTTGCTACCCCAGAAGGCATTCACTGTGAGTTCTGAATTTTGTTTTCTGCTTCCCTGCTCCTTTCTCTTCCTAATCCAATTAATAATTCCTTACAGGGTTAAATTACAACATCAGATTGCATTTGCAGCAGGAGAAATACATATTTTTAAAAAAATTATTTTGGACCTAAAACCTTGCGTATGTCGATTTCAGTCTGGATCAGATCATTGCAGCTGACATAGAGTCTTGAAAACTGAAGTTTATTATGGAAACAGTGACATAACTTCTATTCTTTTGGTTCTGGCAGACAGGGCAAAAATATCCAGAGACCTCTTTTTCTGACTCTGTGTTCTTTGCTAGTCTCCTTGGACTTTGCTTTCTGAGCCTTTGCCAACTTTACTTTCATTCATTTTGACTAAAACCGTCTTGTAAGTACATTGGTCTGTAGGAACCATTAGGAAATAACACCATCACACACGTTTAATAGGTTGGTTGAGGGGTGGGGAAAGTTTGGTAACTTCTGCTGTGTCATGGTCATTCCAAAATAGCGGAGCCCAAATGATTCATGTGAAAGACAAGGCAGTAAGAGAAAAATAAAGGTAAATTGCCAAGAAAAGCATATTTGTTGTGAGTTACTTTCATTGCAAGGAAAGTCATGTTGCAGAAGGTCTGCAAAAGGTTTATCGATTCTTTAACTAGGCAGGAAGAGTTGGCAAGCATCTCTAATGTATTTATTTTTTGTCTCTATCATTTTAATATTTTTTTATTATTCATTTTGCCATTAAAAGCCCATGGCAGCCTAGCACTGTGCTTATCTCCTCCTGCAGTCATTAAAAAGACAGAAACTGTATTGAGGAACATTAAGCTTACATGCAAAATCATGAAATCCTAGCGTAATAACTTGTTTATAACCTTAGTCTCTCCCTTATGATACAGTCTTAACTGAGAAGTCATATTGTTTTTCTGCAAATACAGAGCTATAGAATTTTTGATACATGCAAATGGCATCTACTATTAATGTGTTTCACTAATCAAACAAACCAACTGTCTAGCATAATGAAAAATAATGTTGTTTTTGTAGGTATGTCGTCTTGTAGGGAGAACTTGTACCAGTAACAAACAGTTACATACAAAAAGGTTAGGGTAAATGTTAAGAACAGAAAATTTTTCAGTGCTTGAAGCCAAGTTGATTATAATGGAAACTTTTGTCAGCTTCACTCAATAGCCCTCAAGTACAAAATGTATCAGAACTGAACTCCTTAATTTGTCTCCCCATATTTTTAGGGGATTCAGGTCTCTGGTTGAACCTCATACGTACAATCCACAGCCTGTTGCTTATAAGCTAGCGTGCAAACAACTGCTTAAATATACATGTACTCTGGACAATGGTAAAGCAAGTATAGCAGCGTTGGAGCTGCTCTTACTCATATCAAAGCTTGGTTTCCCTTAGCTGGTAGTTCTGTAGTTTCTCTGTGTATCTCTTTCATGTAACATCCTGTAAGACTAATGTATCCCATAAAATGAGGACATACTAAACATCCAGACTAATTTACAGTGTATAAACGGTGCTGAAGAATACGTTCCTCTTCACATGTAGTCTATGCAGAAGAGTGGAGGTTTTCCTTGTTTGATACGCTGGTCCTATCATCTAGTGTCCCTGAGATACCTTGCATAGTGTCACTCAGAGCTTAGCTTAGCTTGATCATGAGGCATCATTTCTAGTCACATTCTAGATGTGACCACATCACAGTGAAGTAGAGTTTGTCTTGTGTCTCATTTATTTCCCCCAGTATTCTCCTGGTAAGCAAAGAAAACATGCCTGAGCACATTTTCAGTTGGCCCCATCTGTATTGAGTACTTAATCCAGATAATATGCCTAGGTCCCTCTTTATGAAGACCTCAATCTTTTCCTTTAAGAATCATTTTTGGTTTAGGACAAATCAGACTAGCGAGGCTGCAGATCACCTTTTGTGTAAAATTTTTCTGGGTAATTTCAATGCCGTTCCAGTTCGGTGCAGACAAAACAAGCATGTGTAAGACTGTGAATTACTGTTTTCTTTTTCTAACATCCTGATAGGGATCCTGATTTCAGGCTGGCTGGTAGCATTGTAGTTAATAGATGTGGATCTGGGGAAAAGGGAAAAAAAAAGTCAACTGAATAGTCAGAAATACTGCATATCTGTGGAATTTCCTTTAAATAAGGTTTACCTTTCTTATAATGTGGGGGGGTTTGTTTGCTTCCTTTGGTAATTTATGACCTGTGAAAGTGCTTGATGCCAGACCTGTAAAGAAAAAGGCATGTTGCCCGTTGCACCGAATTTGAAGAAAATAATATGGGGAATGCATGTCTTGCAGTAAAGATAATGCAAAAGAAGCTTTAGGAACATGGATAGGTGAGGGGTTTTGTTTGTTTGGTTGGGGACGGGGGTTGTTATCATCATACTGAGCTTCATTTCCGATACTAGGCTAGGTGTCTGCTGAGGCTTCTCATAAATCCGCTTTTAGTCTTCAGTCTCTCAGTGTGCTTTAAAACTGTGTTAACACAATTTAGAATCACACTGACATTATTAGCAAGATCCCCAACCCAATATGGATAAATAAATGGATGCTCAGCAGTCCAGTGGCATTCCAGCCTGGTGGGGTTTCCTCGCCTTGTAGGACCTAGTGTCAAGTGGAGGCAGGCAGAATTTGGAAACCCATGTGTTGCCTTGGAGGCAGAAGATGGAGCAGTGTGGCGGGCATTCGCCTGTGTGAACGAGAGGATTTCACCTCACTGACTCAAAATTATTGTTGTTACAGTGGTGGGGGCCTGTCTGTGTCTAAACTGAGGACACCATGTGTGTGCTTGTATGCAAGAGAGATCAAGGGGGGGGGGGGGGGTTTTGGGGG
>NW_009914068.1:242903-270383 GCF_000696875.1 Nestor notabilis
AGCAAAGTAAGTCAAGCTTGCCCAGTTTCTAGTCTCTAAATTCCATATTCCCATGTCACCCTATCACCTCAAAAAATGCAAGGCTTTGTACTACATGCTGTACAGAGTGCTTATGTTTTCAGTTCTCCTGCAAGCCTGTAGGATCTGAAGGAGTAAGTCAAAAGTTGATGCATAGTATGACTGAAGAAAGATTTCTTTTAGTAATCTAAATGACCCTGATGGCTGAATGTAAGCTTGCTATGCATCTTTATAGCTAGCACAAGGAAGCGCCCCAGGGGCATCGATATGTATTTTCTGTAGATTCTAATAGGATTTGGGCATGGGTTTGGGACAGAAACCTCGCTTTTGAACAGAGGATTTGTGGGTTTTGTTAAGCATCCACTCTTCTAGCAAAGGGCACAAAAATGAAAAGCTTGGGAAAAGCATGTTTGGTTCAGCAAGGCATAATTCTGTTTCTAAACGCTTTGCTTCCCTCTTTCCATGGTGCCCCTCCTCACGCATACCTTAAATCCACATCTCACCCCTCTGCATTTCTTCATCTGTGTCTCTCTCTCAGAGCTCTGAATTCATTATACGGAGTAGTGTAAATCAATAGTAAATGCTAACCGCCCACTCCGCACTCAGTTACGCAATATTGCATACCGTGTACACAGAGACAAAAAGGGAAAAAGCACACACAGGCTTTACATTCAAAATCTCTTGCATAATTTTGCTTTTCTACAGCCAAAAAGGAAAAAAAAAAAAAAGGAGGAAATAACAGATGGGGAGACTTGCAGTTTTTTTCCCTTTTCTCAGACTGTGCAGAGGGGAGTTAGTTTAACATCCGTGGTCATTTCTAATTGCCCTGTGCTGCAGATAAGCAAGGCAGACTTGCGTGTGCTTTTAAAATAAGACTTTTTTCACCAGCTTCCATGATGTGGTGCACTTTTCAGGTAATACGAGAAAAACTATTCTGAAGTGTTTAAGGCTGAATTGGTTATTTGTTTAGTCTTAATGGAGAAAAAAAGGCAAAGAAACCCCTCACTTCAACTCCTCGATACAAAGCGAAAGAGGGACGAGGAGTGAGGGAGGTTGGGTTGAATTCTCTGGCGTGGTTTCGTGCTGCCTTTTATTTTTTTTTTTCCCCTTTAAATATCGTTGGTTTGAGTTTTTTTATTTTCCTTTCTGAAAAGCAAAATATCTCTCAGTGTAATATTTATGTAAAAAGCCAGTTATGTAACTCTCGCCTGCCTTTCGCTTTTGTTACCTCTCTGGGCTGTGCAGCTCTACTGTTTTTCCTCACGACAGATTGTATTAAAACCTGCAAATCCTGATGAAAGGAAAGAATGACCGGGTGCCCACAGCACAGACTTTATTTTGAGCCTTTTTAAGGGTTTCAAGCTAGAAGACAATGAATCTATTTAAGATCTGGTTTTGGCTGGAGGAATTGAGTATTTTGTTGTCACAGTGCGCGCTGGAACATCCCTGGCTTCTGCACAGTGTTTCTGTTTCTCTCCTTCTCTCTCTTCTCCCCCCCACTCCTCCCCAAACTTTGGATGTATACAATGAAACCTTTCTCCCTTTCCTCTCCTGACCTTAATGCGAGTGTCAGGTCAGTCGCTGTGTAACAGCAGCAAGTGCAGAAGCATAGTGAAATTTTAGGTTGCACTGAGCTTTATTCATTTTTATTTCATTTAAGTGATTGATGCCCATATAGATCCAGAGATTCTTTTGATTAGGATTGGTTGGGATATTTTAATTGATTTCTGTCAAAAGCAAGTGAAAAATTAATAACCCTGCTAAAAGAATAAAAAGAAGGGATTTGGGAGGGTTCAAAAAAGGGGAGAAAAGGGTCAATGCTAAGAAAAAAGTTCATACTTTCGGATCATAGGAAGAAATTATTCCTGTAGTTATTGCAACCAATTTATTCCTAGTTGTATCCTCTGAGGATCTGACCTGTTTGTGGTTGCGAGCATTGTGTCGGGGTTTGTTTTCTTTACAAATCGTTCTTGTCTGCGTGCACATTCTTGGACAGATTCTTCCCTAGTGTAATGCTGCTAATTCTGTTGATATTATGTCAGGAGTCTATTAGGTCAATTATAAAGTTACAGAGCTCGATTCTCAGTTATTTTAAAGTGTTTTTCTGACATTGAAAAGGAGTCATAAAATGAGCTTCAGTGTGAATTATGCCCACTTTGGGCATAGTAGAAAAAATAGTTAAAGCTGACACCTTTCAACAGTAATCTCTGAGACAAGCTTTAAGTGAAATAGGCCTTGTGAAAACAGGAAGTGGAGTATTTTAAGCTCTATAAGTGTATTACAAGCTGTATATTTCACCAGATTTCCAGTGAGTACGTATGTACTCAAAAGTATATTGGAACTCCTGGATTCCTTGCCCGATTCTGAAACCAGCCCTTGCTTTGGCTCTGGGCAGTGAAAACTTCTGACTCCACTTCTGTCACAGTACAGAATCTCTTAGGGATTACAGTAGTAGATACTTTATTGTGCCCTACAGAAACACTCTGAAGTTATTTTATTGATGTTTATGAAGTGGATTTAAATGCATGGGGAGAAGGTGTTGAAATAATTTGGACAGGTTAAAAAAATCATTTAAACTTCAGTCAGGTGTTGCCACAAGGATCAAATTGTGGGCACCAACCATATTTAAATGTTAGCTGGAAATCAGAAGACTACCCAAGCCATCGGAGGATTAAATTCTGGAAGACCATATGATAGGAATTACAGGGCCTGGAAGTCTGTGTGGTTGTAAGATGGGGTTGAATCAACATATCAGTGGAAGTTTATGACATGGCTGCATGCAGTAGGGGAGACTAACCTCCTTAAAATCCATTATCCTGGTGTCCCTAAGAGCTGTCAACCCTTTTAAAATGCTTGGAAGCTGTAGACTGTGTAGCGTTACAGAGAACATCATAAATAATGATTCCAGTGTTTAACTTAATCGAAAGAGTGGTCATATGTCTTTGGGAGAAAATTACTTTCTGCCCATCTTCTCAGAGTTTTAGTCTATAAGCTTTTTGTCTGCAGTAATTACAATGGAAGACTTCCTTGGAATAGGTGTGCCAAACCTGATAACTTTAAGCAGTAGAGGAGCAAATTTCCTTTTTAAAGGCATTTTACTTATAAGTTTCTTTGCATTGTCACTAGGTTACTTCTAACTTCCCAATCATCAGTCCCCAGCTTTGCTTTATATGCTTAGGTGGACTTGTAACAAGGCAGTAACCTTCCTTAATGGTCAAGCACACATTTAATTGTTTTCTGGGTATTTACTAATTAAACAAGAAAAACAACCCTGGAAATGCCTGCTGCTAAAAGGCTGGTTATATATACAGGCTGTTGGAACAGCAACCAGAATGATGGAATTTTGTATTTTCTGCAGAATGGAAATCTGATTTTAATTTATGGAGAAGAGGGTGATTTGACTTGACCAGATGCTAGACATGCAACCTGTGAAACTTCTGTCTTCCTAAATTCATAGGCAAAATAGGCAAAAGGGATGGTTTGAACAGTTTCTGAAATGAGATGTTAATATTCAGTTTTAATGAATAAGTCTTCATTTCACAACTTTAAAAGACGCTGGTATTTTATTTTTAAACATAAGCTGTTTGAGTACTGTCACTATGAAGATCTGTGCCTTACTTTTCTTAAATTCAAGTACATTATTTTAGAGAAAAGGTTAAATATGAGCCCTGAAATTTTAAAAACAACAACAAAAATTAGAAGAGCTCTACATTAATTTTTATTTTTAAGTGTCATTATTTTTCTTCCCTGACACACGCTTAGAGTTGGGTATGTTCAGAAAATAGCTAGCTACTATGGTTTTGCTGTATCCAGCAACGTGCTGAATTAGCTGCAGTAGTCTCTTTTATCTAGTAATTATTCTGCAAGGTTTCCTCCTTCCCTGCCTCAGAACGTTTTTGCGACTCTGACATTTTGGTTGAAGTTTATGACAATTTTGTGTCCTTCGCTATCAGTAATTCACTGCTAGCGCCTTCAGTAGTTTCACGGGTTGGTTTGACTTGCAGAAGTCCCTAAGAAATGAAGCAAGAAGCGGTATTTTTAGAGTAGTTGAGCAAAACTATCAGGCTGAGCAACACCCAACGTTCCTGCGCTCCTCCTTCCTGAAGTTATTGTCTTACACATTCACAGCAAATAAAGCAGAGGGTTAATTTCTTACATCTGAGAATCTGTGTATTCTTGTCTTTGCTGCTAAACCCCATGTGTGCAGGTAGGCTGTGACACCTGCAGGGAAGCATCGCTGAAGTCCAGTGGCATAGAGGAGTTGTTGGGATGGGCGCAGTCAACACTTGGATGTTCCTTGCTCTTTCTTCTGTACAGTGGTTCATATTTTACTGTTGTCACTAAATGAATAGGGCTCTGTTTGGACTGAGAGCCTACATCAGTGTGAGCCCTGCAAGAAGATGTACCTTGCAGTCTGTTGTAACTGCCTTGGGGAAGAAGCACATCCTCACTTGCTTGTGGGTTTATTTCCTGGATGTCTGGTTTCATTACTGCCAGCTGCTCGAATGCTGGTGGGAAGGAAGGAAGGATGGATAAGCTCCCTTCACCTTACTAATGCAGAGGCTTAAAATCAACTCTTCAGGATGTGACCTTTGTAGCTGTAGTAAAAGAGAGCAGGGAACTAGATGTGATAATCTGGAAAGCATGCTTGAGGGCAAAATCCTGTAAGATAACTAACTGTAAAGAGTTCCGTTTATGTGGGGGCTCGTTTTGGAGTAGTATTTCATAATTTCCAACTGAAGAAACCTCTGGCTTCTAAGAATCATGATGAAACTCACCCCTTTAGGGAAGTTCTTTAAGAGACAAGATACAAGGAGGGTTTGCCTGTGTAAGTAGCAGAGAGGATTGTTTGCTCCTGAGTTTTTGCTGATTTATTTGTGACTGATTGCAGCAGAATAGATGGACTCACTGCTTTGACTGTGCTGTGGACAAGAGAAACATGCACTCAGCCGGTAGTGTTTTAAATCAAAACAAACAATAATGCTCCTTATGAACAGACTGTGGAAAGATATTAGCAGAGAACAGTGCAGGAAGTATCTGAAGCCATCTTTGCCCATAGTTTTCACTGCATGTATTTCTTAAACTGTTTTTCTACTCACAGTTTTTATTAAATATCCTGGTTGCCTTAGGCCCCTTACACAACTGAAAGAAAAATGACAGAGTTTCAATCTCGTCTTCAGGGATCCATCTGAATATACATTTCTGATTAAAAAGCGTCAGTTGCCGCTGAGGCTGGAAATGGTCTGTTCTGCTTTGAGGAAGGGAGAGGCAGATCCATAATGTTTGCTCGGGCTGTCATGTTCCTGAGAATCAGCTGTTTTTTCTTTATACTCCAAAGATTAAACAAAGAATGTTAAACATTTCCCAATTTAGCATTTATAATGGAAAGCGGCTGTAGGGCCACAGCTCGCTGCTGCAAGGGCAGGCGTTCGTATTAGGAGTCACTTAAAAGGGCTTTTATTTTCTTTGAAGGCCTATCCCTTCCTCTCCCAGCCTGGCTGCTGTGCTTTTAAGGCAGGTGGAGGCAGCTTTATATCTTTTACTTTCATTTAAGTAGGAGCTAATTTACTTTTGGAAATGAAAGTTAAAGCAGCTCAGCCATCTGCAAAGTGGAGGAGGAGGCAGTGGGTTTCTTTAACTTCTTGAATCTCTACGATTCTATGTCACACCAACAGGCAAGCAAAGATTACCTTCCTGAGCTCCTATTAGTAATAATATGTAGTATTAATGAGCTAATGTCTTAGCTTTAACTCTTCGACTCTGTTTCTAAAAGATACCTGTTGCCTGTGTTCAGTCTTCTTTATACTTGCATCCAGCTCAGGAGCTTTGAAGTAAAATGTTGTAGTCTTGAGTGCAGCAGAACCTCATTTTTTGACCTACTGTCAGCACAGCTTTTTCTGTAGCATTTCGTGAGCGATTATGTGGGTCACTGTGACTTTCTGTTCCTCATAGTAAAAGCAAAGTATGCTTAAGGGTGACTGGTAAATGGGGGGGAAAAAAAGGTAGGGGGAGGGCACTTTGATTTCTTGGTGTTCTATGTGCTTCTATTGTGTTTATCCACCTTTCTAATTTTTTAGTTTTCCTTGAGGGGTCCATAGTGGAAGCTAATACATTGTTGAAGCTTTCTTACTTGAAGCTGAGGTGAATTTCTTTCCTGCAAATACATATTTTATGCCCTATCAGAGTGAAATAAGTGTTAATACAGCTAGTTTTTTAACAGAGCAGCTAAAAATGTCCTTCGCCTGCCTCTCCATTGGCTAGTTTTCAGAAATTCAGTAGTTCTCTGTCATCATATGAGGACAAGATCTAAACATCTTATATAATTAAAACATTTTCAGAAGAAAAAAAAGAAAAATATTTCTGGTTTCTTGTGTAAATTGTAAACACTATAAAGAAATCAGATACCATTTTCTGCCTTCTCCAGCCTGCCTCCAAGTAGGTTTTGTCTAAACAAGATAGCCTTGCACTCAGAGCTCACAAACCGTAGTGTATTGCTCTCATGGCCAAAACCAGGACAATTACTTAGGCACCTACATGAGTAATTTTACTGGCCTTGTACAGAAGGTTAAATATGTTTGTAAATGTTTGCCCATCTTTTTGTTTCTTAGGGGAAGATTTGTACAATTTATCAGTTTGGAATAAGTCAAAAGTTTGAGTTTAAAAATATTTCAATCTTCTTGTGATTGCGTTTCTTACAGAATGTTGGCATTTTTGGACTGTGCATCTGTTTAGGCACGTGGAGAAAGACAAGACTGAGATCATGTAAGTCATGAAACTGACGGTGAATAATCCATATAATGTTCTTTCACCATTTTTGCAATTTATACCCAGATGCAAGTAATAAACCAAAAAGGAAGGGGAGAAAAAAAAAAGGGAGAAAATTCAGTTTACTTTTATTTTTAAAGTGATTAATGAAAAGCAAAGTTCAAATGAGGCCACAAATCCTGGTGGTGCACAATGGGTTGATTTATTTTGTAAATAGACCATGGATAATTAACCATAAAACAAAACTTTTTTTTTTTTGCTGTTTGAAACTTGCATAACGACACTGGTTTCTTTTAGTTGCTCCGAGTTGCACAGGGGGATAACAACTTATTCACAACTGGTTGCAACTGGTTACAGCCAAGAAAGGAAAAATCCCAGAGCAGCTAGAGAAAAAAAGGCTGTTAAACCCCTGCTGCACTTGCAGTTTTATAGTAGGATGTTTACTGATGGCTACAGAATGGGCAAAGCTATCCTTGTACAAGCAAAAGAGTAGATATGTACGTTCTCTGTTGCTTGCCATGGTATCCCGTGCTTTGGCTTAAATCCCATAGCAAAAGGCAGCCCCTGCAGCTGGCCTCGTAGTCCACGATTTTGCATTGACTTCTAAATAGCATTAGTTTATGCTTTGTTACGTGCTTCCATGATGCCTTCATCTTACCACTCTGGCACTGGGGGAAGAGTCCTCTGGGTAGTCATAGTCTGACTTGCTGCCAAGTTCCTCTTGTGAGCCAGAGTGTGATGGTAGTTTTTTAGATATGTGATATGAGAAAACTGCCTGCTCCATGTCCCTCAAATTTGTCTCTTCGTATTCCACAGTCATCTGTAGAAGGGATCTGTGATGCTCAAGAAGGAGAGGGTCCAATTTGTTGTGAAAGTACATTCACTACTAATTAAAACTGCCAGCTGGGATTACAGCCCTGGAGACTGTAAATAAGCTAGAGCATGAGATGTTCAGATAACAATATGGCCACTTTTGTGGTGGTTTGCATTAGTTGCCCATACTCAGATTTGCTCATCTCATGCCATTTTATTAGAGTGAAGAGAGGTTTTATGTAGATAACAGTCAAGAGGTTGGATTTGCCACACAGTGACTGTCTATATGACACTTTAACTTGCTCTCATGTGCTGCAGTGTGCCTGAAAGTACTTTTGCCCATATATACAAGGTCTGTAGCTTAGATGGAGCTGAACTCTGACAGTGCTGGGTGTTCATGTGAGAGCTGGCTGTTGATGCAGCTCTCTGTTTCACAAACAGTGACCCTAAGGTACTTGCAAAAAGCCCCCCTTGTCCTAAATGACAGCCTGGGTAGGCAGAGGTAGTGGGCAAAAGTGATAAAAAGCGCTATTGTTTTACGCAGGTTGAATCAGAGACTGGGGGGATGAGAAGCAGATCGTTAACATCAGACCATCACCTGCTATCTGCATGAGCTTAATATAGATAACTGGGTTGTGTGGTTTTAGTCTAGATCCCAGTTGCAAGACGGAGCCTTTAAACGCTTTAAACCCATAAACTGCTGAGCTCCCACTGTGTTACTGACACTAGTAACTGCAACACATAGGCTGCCACTTCTAATCTTTTTTTAGGCCAAAAAGTCAAGTTAAAATAGCACTTAGTTTGAACAAGAGGCTTCTGTTGTGGGTGGGAGTCATGCTGGGGGCAGTATTAGCATCGTACTTTCAAAGACATTGCAGTGAAGACAAGACCCCAAAAGTAAGTTAACTCTCTAAGACTCAGTACAGTCTTTGGTTTCTCTTGGGGTCCTGTTGGAAGGGAAGTCACTCAGACTCCACTGTGGTAGTGCTAACTCGATGTGTCTGTCCTGTGGGGTATCCCATGAAACTGCTCTTTGTCAGGCTTTTGCTTCCGGGAAGTATGGCAATGTATGGAATCTGCTACACACTGTTTATAAGTTAGAACTTGATTTTATTGGCTAATTGAATCCTTGTATCTTGTGACAATCTTTTTCTGTGCTCTGCATCATGCCAAAGAGACAGGGGAGTGGTGTTGGCATATCTTTGTATGAATAGGTCTGTCATTAAATATTTGAAATAGAAACATCTGAAATAGATCTTGCCTGAGAAGAACAATGGGACAACTAGAGAAAGCCAGTTTTCTCCAAGTTTGCTTTTGGGGGCTGGAGTTTTAAGCAAATACAAGAAAAGAACAAAGAGACCAGGTAATAGTGCAGGGCTTAAAACCAACAAACCCTGGGAGGTGCAAAGAAAGTTGAGAGAGGAGAGGGGAGGGATACTTAGCAGAGGCAGGGGTTTTGTTTTCTTCATTTGTTTGTTTTAATAAGTAAGACCAGCTAAAGGAGAAGGAAGCTGGTAGTAGAGGATTCAGAGTCCCTCCTTTGGAAGAGGCGCTGTGCTTAGCAAAGGAAAACCTTTTGCCTAATGTGGATCTAAGTCCGAGCTAGTGCTGAGGATGCTGAGGCATGGAAGTGCATTTGGGTATTTTCTGTCTCCTCTCATCTCTAAATCTGTATTTTTATTTCATGAAGAGTGCGGGAGTCATCTTCCTTGGGCAGTTAGCTTGTGGAATCTTACTGCTGGGGAAGGGGTTACAGACAAACTTAGCTGAAGGCACATGCGAGACGAAGGGGACTGTTCAACTCCTTTCAGATTGTGGAAGAGCACATGGGCCTGGTATGCAGAACATAGATTCAACAGCCTACTTGGTGTGCAGCAGGAAACGCTCTGTTAGAGGTAATTGTAATTCAGAGATTTTGAACAAGCCTTTGTATTTCTCTCTTATGGTAATAACCTCTTTGTAAAGATACACAACCCAAACTCCTCTCGTTGTAGCCAGCCTATCTCTTCGAAAATCTCTCTCCCCAAATCTAATATTTTAAAAAACCTACAGGTGAAGTAATCCCAGCAGTTCTTCCCAAGACTTTCCCCATCTCTGCTTTGTGAAGCGTGGCACCCAGTGTTGTAGTAGGTAGTTTCAAGTTCCATTTACAAAGTGCTTTCACATGGGACTAAGCAGTGCAGTTGTTGGAATCTCTGGACTTCTGCTCCAAGCACTGCATTCAGAAATTCACTTTATAAGAAACAAAAATTATTTGGTTCTTACTGAGATTCTGCCCATGTTACAAAAAAAATCCGTCACCAAATGGCATGGGAGACAACCACTTCTCATAACACTGAAATAGCCAGGTGATGCCAGTCACTGGGAATGATGTTCTGTCACTGTTAAAGGCTTATCTGTACTTCAGCTCTCCTCCTGGTCTTCCTAAGTGAATATTTTCATAGGTTGGCACTCTTTTTGCTACCTGATCTAGGTGAAATCCTGAATTCTTCCCATTCTAGGGTAGGATTTGTCTCACAGCTTAGGTCAAGCTTCGCATGACTTCATGGTATTTTGCATTCTATTCATTTGGAAATATATGGGCAATGAGCAAGAGCCTTCTTAGTCATTGGAGCAAATGGTTAAAGAAAAAGGAATTCTTAGATGTTAAATACCTTATTAATATCAACTGCTCTTACATTTCTCTGCCAGTTAAGTTTAAGCTTACAGGGACAAACAACTTCCTACACTCTTCCTTACTTCAGATTCTTGTGTTATCTTGTGACTTTCAGTTTTGCTGCTTTAGTCTGCTGAGAACTGGTTTTGATACTTCCCCAAATGGCAGTCATAGTTACAAGGGTACTTCACCTGACATGTGTTAGTTGTTAATAAAATGACTGTCTGAAGAAGCCTCTTACTTTTCATACATCTGTAAGTTCCACCAGTTCTTGGTCAAGAACAACATACCAGCTGGATTATTAATAGTATTAGGCTGTCACTGGTGTATTGATAGCATTGCAGAGGTATTGTAAGGTTCTGAGGCTCACTAAAGAGTACTGAAGGTTGGGACTAGAAGCACCAAAAAAACACCTAGTGATACTCTCTTCTAAAAAAGAAAAGAAAAAAAAAAATCACCCTAAACCCCCTAAAAAACTTCCAGGACTCTTGTTTATTTTCATTCTTCATATTTCCAGATAAAGCTTTTTGGCATTTGTGGAACAGAAATGCTTTTGTTTCAAACTTTTCTTTCAAAAATGTATTCTATGTTCTAATATAAAATTGAAATCAAAACTGAAAGTAACAATCAAAACAAAATTATTTTGTCAAAACAAAACATTCAATTGATTGAAATGATTTTTTTATTTTTGTTTCATGGGCAACGTTGCAATGCAGTGTTTAATTCAACTGTGAAACAAAAGCGAATTTCGAAGTCTGTAGCTACCCTGTAAAGCAGAAATGTTTGGTGGTGTTTGAGCTTTTCTAGGTGGCACTTAGAAGAATACTTCAGCAGAATCCTACTAAATCTGTTTTTTAAAAAGCTGTTAAATCTGTCATATTCTATTAAATTATTAAAAAAAAGGATTTTGTAAATAATTTTGTATTTAAAACAGAAATTTCAAAATGTGTGAGGACCCTTAGACTGTGCTGAGGTCTCCTTGTATTGTTATAATGTGACTTGCTGTAATAATCAGAATCTGTCTTTGCAGCTGTATGTTGTTCTCCCCTGGATATATAGTCTCTGTTTTGGCTCAGCAAATTGAGAATCCTCTGATACTGTTTCAGCTCTCCTGGCTTCCTTCTATGTAGGCTGGTGACAGACCAAACCTTTCAGATTCTGGGTGCCTATCTCAGTGCAATTGCTTGCAAAGTTAGCAAACAGTTGAATGTAATGATAGTATGAGTATCATATACAGTTAATATTAGTGTACTCACTTCCATTTGATGCTTCTTAAATTTGATTTAAAAGGGACCTTCCCTTTGTAGAGTACTTTCCAGTTACTGTTTTGAGTCTTTCCTTGTCCTACATAACACCCAAAACATTCTTTTTGTTCCTAATGCCTTGGGAGTTTTTCCTCTCCATTCGCATGTAGTATCTGCAAACTTAAATAGTAAAATTCTTCTGGCAGCAGTCTTGTCCAGGGCCGCAGTATGGTATATGCCTTGGAGGCATATTACTTCAGATTATGGTTTTGGCTAGGTTTGAATTCTTAAGCATTGGCCTAAATCTGTTCCAGTGGGAGCACCCTACAAAAGAAAACTATGAATTTAAGGTGGGTATTTTGGACAAGTAGGGGAAGGATGAAGATTAAAAGGAAAGAACACAGTTAAGGATTGCTTTATTGCTGGAAAATGTAAAGCATCTGACCTTGTCTTACCAGTGTAATGATCCTTATTTTTTGAACAGGGACCGAGATACTAACCGGCTCACGCGCTACCTTGGCTATTCAGATCTCGCTTCCTTACATATTACATATGTAATTACATATTACATATTCCTTACATAGAAAGTCATATTCCTTAAGAATAACAGCACTTCAGCATTTGTAAGTTAGATACAGAGCATTCAATGTCCAGTCACTGATTCCAGGGAAATTGTGGCTCTGCAAACTGAGGAGTTCTCACTCTGGTAGGAGATAAACACAAGATGACAAAGTAACACGAACCAAAAAGCTTTTCCATTCGTTTGACCACCTAACCTTTTGTTTCTGTTCTTCAAGCCTTGAAAGGGGTATTTTGAGATATAGAAAAGCTGCTTTAAAATAAACATACACTTGGACAATAGTGTAGCTGGCTCAGTTACAGGCCCAGCCAAGAGAGGCAGGAAAATACGCTTTGTCCAACAGCTGTCTCCTGAATTCATCAGATTTTTTTTTATGTGACTAAGCATGTAACCTGCTGTATCAGTATAAATTGAATTTAGTCTTAAGAAGGCTGATTTAATCTATAAATATAGTTTTCGCTGGCCTTGGACATGAAAAGCTGGACTATTGATGTGTTTAGGCCTTTAAGAAATATAAAAATAAAAGCTCCCCCACCTCAGAGCTCTATAAATAAATAAATAAAACAGTTTATGTTGTGGACACGCTCACAATATTTCCTGCACGCTAGTGGAGCAGCACACATCAAAATGATAATAATATAAGCAGTAAAATATCCCAAGCAAACAGAAAGCATCTGTAGATCTTGCCTAGCTGGCTAATACTATCAGGATGGCTGTTTTTAGCTTACCATGCCATTAATGCTTTGCAAATATATATGGGCATGCTGAGGGTTGGCCAGGAGTTGAACTGTCTTTATAATGGTTATATTCAATTGCTGCATTGTGCCTGGATGCCTACAGATGTGTGAGAGGACATGAAAGGTACTCAAGAAACTATTAGCCCATGCAGGATCTGGTCTACCAGCTCCAGTCACAGGAGAACGTAACATGCTATAAACAGGATGTAAAGAAAAATTTATCTATAAAGGTGTTTGGAGAAATCCTGGGATGTATCTGAGGTCTTTGTTAGCTGTTATCCCAGGATTGATAGCCTATATCCCTTTCTTTGTGCTACGGCCTTCATAAATAAAACACATGAAGCTCAGAGATACGGTTTAACTGGAAAGATCTGTATCGCTAAAAACTTGTTGCAAATCTAAAGAGAAAGCTATTCTGCTTTCCCTTTTCATTCAGAATCTCTTCTCTTCCTCGCTATTTGTAAGAGTCAAATATTGACACATCTCTCTGGACTTTCGCTTCTACCTGATACTCACTTTCCAGTCTCTTCAGAAAGTCAAGGCCATTTCTGGAGGGTATAGGAGTGAAGACTGAGGAGTACAGACAGGGGAGATGACTGTATGGTTTTCAAGTTAACAGTATTTCACTGTATATAGCATTTCTTGTAGAAAAAAAAGATGGAGTTACCCTGGAACATGTGTCAATCCTGATCTAAATTCTCTCATTGGCTTAGCAGGCTGTGGATCAACTCCACATTGGAAATTCTCCATTAAAACTGCTGGATGCAGTCAGAACCCATGACTGTCGTTGAAGTTATTGCAGCCTGTGCTGCCCTCAGCACAGACTCAGCGCTGGCAGTGCTGCTGCTCAGGGTGCAAATGCAGAAATCAGAAAACTTCTGATGTTAACGTCTTACTAAGCGTTACTTGAAAGAATACCCTCTTGAAGTATGAGTTTTGGGAACCTTGAGATTTCCTGATCTGCTTTTATATCTTTTCTTACTGTCTCTTGAGGTAAATGGGATGCTTTGCTGGAAAACTGGGATTGGAAGCAATTTATTTGAAGGGGTTCCTTATAGGGTGATGATGGCAACGCAGGTAGTAGAGCCCTATTACGAAGGCAGGCCCCCTTTCAAGAGTCAACAAGACTTTCCCAGAAGTTAATTTGGCATCAGTATGTCATGGATTGTAGCGCTTCCAAAAGCATTCTTTTTTGCAGGTCCTGACAGTCCAATGTCACTAGAGATCCTACTGCACATAGCATTGCTTCCAGTGGTTAGCTCCTAGAGTGAAGAGCTAATCCCACTGTGGCTCCCACAAACCAGTAGCAGTACACTAGGCATAGAATTGGCTCATCCTGTCTCTGCTGTGCATTCGGGTTAATTTTGGATTCCCTTTTGAGATTCAACTGTGTGATAGTGCTGCAGTGTGGGCTTACGAAATTGCTGTTTTCTGTCTTGGGGATGACAAATTTCGTAGTTTATTCTTTAATTCCTGTTTCTATAGCAGTTTGTAAAGCATCTTCACTTAGAGTTTTCTGATATTCAATGAGAAATACATTTGCTAATAGAGTCCTTCATTAAGAAGCCTGTTGCAGAAGTCCTCTGGTCATTACATTATACAAGAAGTTAGGATTTTTATGATTGAAAGTTCTGATCTAAATCTAAGATTGCTGTATTTATGGGAAAATGTTGATAGGACCTTCCTGTTATATGGGGCATTTAAGAGATCCTGAAATATATTTTAAAGGTGAAACAGTGGGAAGCTGCTTATCTCATGACATAATAAGGTAAAATAAGGTCATTAAAAAAGTCATGGTTGCAGCTGCAGCAGCAGAGCTGAATGAGTTACTTGCAAAAAATAATTTAGTTGCCAAATATCTTTTCTTGTCCTGTCAAATATGCACAAGTTGATCAGTCTCTTTGATTCAGGAATTGTTGGAATTTATTTGATGACTACCCTCAAAACTTACATTCTATGTACTTTCTGTAAATGGAGGTGAAAGAGGGATGGCTGTGGGTTTAATACTATTTGAAGAAGCCTTTTCTGTAGTTTTCCTCTCTGGCATCCATCTTGTAAATTTGCATTACATGATGCCAGGCATTTAGGGATCTATAGTTTTGATGAAAGACGGTAACAAGTTCAGTCTTCATACAGAAGTTAACATTCATACAACAAGAGTTCATGTTCAGCAGAAAATGAATCCTCACACATCCTTCATATTACATTTATGTTATTAACCCTGTGACTGAAATGGTACGTGAGGTACAAAACAGGATAAAGGAGATTCTGATGCTGCATGGGTGACGTGGGGAATGGGGTGTGATTATTTCATGAATGCACTGATTCAGAAGATCAGCGTGAAGCTAGATGCTTCTGTTCACTGCACGCAATGGCAGGAACATGTTGGAAGTTGTTGCTGGTAGTGCTGCATTCATAAAAGGAGCATGGCATTCACTTTGCAGCCACCAGAGAGTAAAGGGAAGACAGAGAGCTGCAGACATCTGTTGTTGTGTTTGCTTACCTACCCCTGTTCCTGGAGGTTTTGAAGTAGGATTTGGAAAGTGCATATGACAGTCATTGTTTTTGACCATACTTTACAATGTCCTAACTGACCCTAAAGAGCCAAAATTTGGACCTCCGTAATTTAGCCAGCGATATACACAGGGCGCTCTCAGTGAAAGGGCTGGGAACAAAACTTAGTTCCTGGTTTCCTGCCTATTATTTAGTACGTATCTGATTTGAAATCTGTTTTGTTTATACCCTTGCGTGCATATTCCTTGGCACACGTGCTTCTTGCCATTATGGGACAGATCCCATAGATTTTCTGCGTCATTAGAAGAAAGAGCCAGTCATTAAAAAAAAAAAGCAAGCTTATTTGCCTGAGCTGCTAAGATTTTTTTCTCACAGTTCTGCCTGTGGCGCCTGTCACTAGCAGTCAAATAAGGACAATTTTACCATTCTCTCCTGCTGCTCTAATTTTTTTTTTCAGTGCCAGTACATGTATTTGTTATTCTTTATAACTCCCTTTGAAGTTGGGAATCCAAGGGGAATCTAAAACCGACCAGATGTTTCTGCTGCTGGAGACGCAGAAGACAGCAAGGATTAAGTTTAACCAAAACTTAGTTTTCTACTAAACTCATTACAGTGAGAATTCTTCCTCAGATAGTTTTATTTATTATTTATATTTGCACTTACCATCCTGAGTAGGTGATACGTCAAGTCACCTTGCCCGGGAGGAAAATGGATGATTTATCCAAGTAAATAGTGTATCAGCAGCTGCCTGCGTTGATTTCCCTTATGGGGTTTCAGTTCCATTACACTGCATATTTCCCACCCACACTCTTTATACAGCATTTCATGTTGAGGAAAATCATTCCCATCTCTGTAACTTCAGAGGACAGATATGCAGAACCGTCCAGAGGGAGGGCAGTGTAACTCGTGTGTGCGTGGGGAGCGGTGACATACTTGAGAAGGGACTGGGCAGACAGCAGTATGAGATTTTAACTCCTTCTCTTGTTATGGATGGAAGATCAGAGAAAGGAGTAGAAGTCGGAATGGGAGGAGATTGGCTATGGGAAGCAAAGGATGTGCTAACCTCCTAGAAGTGGGAGCAGAAGTCATCTCTCAGGAGGGAAAGGACGGAAAGAAATGCTATTGCTGACTTCTGAGTTCAAGTTAGTGCTTGTGAAGATGCAAGACCAGAAAAAACGAAGTTTTAAAATAGTCTGTGATATGAAATACATTAGATAGTCTTGTGGGGTGTCCTTGTCCAAATTCTGCAATGGGATGCTGCTGGCCTGCTTCTGCAGTAACGGCCACAGGAGAAAATAGCACATGGTCAGACCTCATGGAGGTCCAAATGGGAAGGCAGCAAATAGAACAAGGCCTAGGTCTCTCTATATCTTAGGCATGGCTTAAGCTAAAGTTTGGATCCACTTCCAGATTTTAAATACCCCAGATTTCTTGAGTGCTTGTTGCTGTGTTACCTAAGTTTATGGAGCTGCCTGTCCCTTGCCTGTCCGTCACACCCATACGTAGCTGTTCAGCATGCCAGTTGCTTTCAGCTAAGTCAGAATGAAGCGAAAAGATAATCCATTTCCTACATAACGTATCTAAGGAGGAGTGAAAAACTCAAATTAGTGCCCCTGCTGAGGGAAAGACAAGCAGAACTTACCAGCTAAGCATGTTCTGCGGAGGACAGCTGGCTGGCCAGCACAGGCTTTGCTCCAGAAGAGCCACAGCACATGCTGTCTTTTGCTCACCAAGAAATTTATCTTTGTTGTAGGAGAGGAGACCTACAATACTTGTACTTGTATTGTGTCGAGCTCACAGGCTCCGATTGCAAATCTGTAGGAAGGCAGGCTTTGTCAGCATTTGTTTCATGTCTGAGTGTTTTGTCTTCTTTAAAGTCTAACCCTCTTTTTTGTTGGTAAGTCAGGGTACGTCTCTGGCTGATAGAGTTTTCCCTTTCCTCTCTGCTGTGGGGTTACAGGAGCTTTTCCTTGATTTTTCTCTGTATGGCTTCACTTCATGTTTCACACCAGATCTCACTGCTTCTCAACTCCCGATGTCACAGGCACCGTAATTGAGAAATAGTATCGGGCTCTGCCCAAGTTACTCTTTAATTGGCCAGATGGATCGCTAGCGCCTTCACTGAGGCACTGTCCTCCATCATTAGCTGTTGGAGTTGGCTCCTAATATTGCAAGGCCCTGCACAGCACCCTGATTTGTTTTTAAAAAGGAAAATCAAAACCTGGGTAATTACATAGAGCCTCCTAATAAACATCAGGTAAAAACGCATGCACTGTAACAAGCTCTTTTCAGAACAGCAGAAGGGACTGGAGAAAATAATTTGCTAGTGTCTACACTTATTTAAAGCTGCTTTTCTGTTTCTAAAATATAAAAAGAATTCAGGCCCTGGGGACACTTTTGGAGCTTCTGAGGAAAGGTAAAAAGAGAAGAAAGTAATCATGTGTTTATCATTTTATGTTTTTAGGACCTCAATTTCCCAGCTTTATATTAAAGGCAAACAGGTTAAAATCAGAGAGTTTTGGACCTACGTATTTTCTCCTCCTCTTTATTTTTTTGTCAAGGCATCAAGGCAGATGGTATGAAAAGCATTTATATTGGTCTCTCTGCTGATGGAGCTTAACCTAATAATCCAGGACTTGGAACTGGGTGCTTCGATAAAAACACTTTCTGAGAGATTTTTCCATTCAAAACACCAGGAGAAGTTTTTTAATTGACAACATCAGAAATTAGTATCCTGCCAGGACTACATTTCTTTGCACCTTATTACTCAGAAGAAAGGACTAATACATACTCGTTCCATCCATGAGTTTTTGATGTTTTCTTTCCTAAATTAAACCAAAGACGAAGTGAAATGGTTTACCGCAGGATTGGGAGAGTGAAAACAGGGGGGAAGTCCCAGTTCCATGTGTGGTAGGTTGATCTTTGGCTGGAGTGCCAGGCACCCACCAAATCTGCTCTATCGCTCCTCTCCTCAGCTGGACAGGGGAGAGAATATATAATAAAGGGCTTGTGGGTTGAGATAAGGGCAGGGAGAGCTCACTCACCAATTACCATCATGGGCGAAACAGACTGGACTTGGGGAAATTGGTTTAATTTATTACCAATCACATCAGAGTAGGATAATGAGAAATAAAACCAAACCTTAAGAACAGCTGCCCCCACCCCCACCCCTCCCTTTTACCCAGTCTCAGTGTCACTTCCAATTCCCTCTTCCTTGTTGCCCCTCCGAGCAACACAGGGGTTTGGAGGATGAAGGTTGTGGCTGGTCCGTCACACATTGTCTCTGCTGCTGCTTCCTCCTCAGGGGAGGACTCCTCACACTCTTCCTCTGCTCCAGTGTGGTAGACAATCCTCCCTGGCCTTCTCCAATGTGAGTCCTTCCCACAGGATGCAGTTCTTCACTGCTACGGCATGGGTCCCCTGCATGGGGTGCAGTCCTTCAGGATCACTGCTCTGGCACCTGGAGCACCATCTCCCCTCCTTCTGCACTGACCTTGGTGTCTGCAGGGCTGTTGCTCTCACGTATTCTCACTGCTGTTTTCTCCAGCTGCAGTTGCTGGTGCCCTGTTTTCCCCCCACTTCTTAAACACATTAGCATCAGAGGTGCTACCACCATCACTGATGGTCTTGGCCTTGGCCAGTGGTGAGTCTGTCTTGGAGCTGGCTTAGAATTGGCTCTGCTTGGCATGGGGGAGGCTTCTGGCAGCTTTGCACAGAAGCCACCTATGTAGCCCCCACGCTACCAAAACCACACAAACTGATACACCATGTCAGTTATTACTTTGTCCTAGTTTAAGCACTTGACTCTTGCCTGGTGACTGCTCCATTTTCTTGTTTTTTATAGTGTGCTAGATACTTTGAAATTTGCAGACATAGCTCAGTCATTGAAATGAAGGAATCTCAGCTCTAGAAATTCCAAATTAAGCTGTGATTCTGAGTTCCCCTTAATTGTGAGCAGCCTCAAGTACAGAAAAAAGCAGCACTCCAGTGTGGTTCCCCTTCGTTCAGATTCAATCTGAACTTCATCTCATAACCCAGTTGTAATGGAACAAACTAAAAGACCAGTGTATATGAAGATAACATAGTTCACATCTGAAATTTGGATCTCGGATCTGTGTGGACCCCACCTGTGTTCGTAGATTTTTGTATGTGTGTGTTCTTGAGACTGCATTCAAAATATATACAGGAAGCCAAGCCTAGCTGAGAAGATTATAACTTGTAAACATTCTTCTCTGTATGTTTTGACAGAATGGTATGGGGGCGGTGGGCAGGGCTGTGGATTTAATAAGTATTTTTATGCTTTTGTAACACGATCCATAGTCCATTTTAGACTTACTTCTGATTGAAGATATTCAGATGTGCAGTGGAAGTTAGCAGATAATGAAACGGGTTCCTTAGCATTGCGACACTAACACTCCAAAGCAGCCTGACCAATTGGGAGAGGATACGTGCTGCTTTCTTGGGTCAGTTTGTGATTTATTTCTTTTTTCCTAGCTGCTATATAGTGGCTTTATAAGTTACTCCTTGTGTCATTTAGGGTTGTTTCCTTCCATACAGGAGCACTGCAGGAAAGAGCGTGTAGTGGAAAGGGCCAGTTCTGCAAACAGCAAGTGCAAGGACATGGCTTACCTACTGTCAGCAGCATACTGTCTTACAAAGGCAAACAGGAATCTCTCTTTTATCTCTTGCAGTCTTGGGTATTAGGGTATACAGGCAATGAGTCCAAACCAACAGGGAGCCGGAGGGTAGATTGCACATCTGACTGTGAGAGTTATCATCAGGCCAAGTACTCCATCAGGTCGGTTGGAAAAGCATCTTGTTGCTCAGAGGTAGGGCTGGATTTGTGTTCTGCCCAGCATGTTCATTTAGAGAGGGAGGATTAGATAGCCCACAATATAGCTGTTGATACCCTTGAGCATCAAGGGGTTACTAGTCCTTTCTGCCGTGCTCAGGGTGGCGAGTGTGTGGATAGGGTGAGGACTTGGATGCAGCCCAGTACACCCAAACCGGCTGGGTTATTCCAGCGAAGTGGCATAGACCTCTGTGGAGCACATTCTCTGCCGATTCACATGCATTTGTGTTCTGTTGGTCTTGGAAAACATTGTGCCTCCTGTGATCGCTTTCTCAAGTGATGCTCCTACTTCCCTCATGATTTAACAGCTGCCTTGCAGTTGTGTTTCTTAGATCTACCTTTCTTAGATCTCCAGTTTGCCCCATGGCCTCTTTCATCTTCCTTTCCCAGGGCCCAGGACAGATTCTGAGCTTCCTACTGGCTTACTGTTGCCTTGTATCTGCCCTCAGATTGCGGGTGCTGGTATTCTGACAGTCTACCCAAATCCTTAGTTGCTCAGAGGAAATAATAACTCTCATTCAGCTGCTTTCTTAGCATTTATTGTGACATCCAAAGACAAATGCAAACTCATCTCTAGAATCATTATTCTCTTTGAAGAACAACGGATTGTCAGGGGAGACATTTTTTTGTGTGGATTCACTTAGAAGTTCCGTCCCCCAGTGTGGTTCTCCAGCTGCCCCTGTCATATCCTCCGTTGTTGTTTATCCAACTTTTAATAATTTCCTTTTCATGCTAGAAAGGGACACATAATTTTCTCTCTGTGTGTGCATGTATTTGTATCTATTTTCTATTTTTTCGTTTCTTTCAATTCATAACATACAAAATATATAGGAAAAGGCATCCATTGCACTAAGTGCATGTATTATTTATGCATGTCTTATATATACTTTGGCCTAAATTTCATTAAATGCCTAGGGACTTTGTGCACCTCCACTTTAAGTGCTGTCTCACAGTCTTTAAGGTATCCCTTAATCACCTCACATCGTAATTAATTTTTGGAAGAGACATACTGATATGTGAATAGCCAGGTTACACCTACTCCTGTGTAGAAACAAATGGAGGGGAGACTTGTTGGGACTACTGAAAGAGATAGAGACTATGGATATTGTTCTACTTAATCAAAAGAAAGAATATCACTTAATCACGTATTACCAACAGCATTGCTTCCCACACCTGAACATCACCTTTTTATGTTTTCTGGATCACAGAAGTTACTTTGAAGCACTGGTGTAATACTTGTGTGGCTTTGGTTAGATTAGTTGGATTGTGTCTCATCTCCATTTCAGATGGGAGATCAGGTCTGGCCTGAAACCAGCCCAAGGTGGTGTGAAAAACTGCGTATCTTAATTTGCTCTATTAGCATAACACCTAAAAGTGTTAAGATGAGATCAGCACAAGGCTTGCCATTACAGCAGAGTGCACAAATACGAGGGTGGAAAATTGCTCAGAGAAACTGTCATTCAAGTTCTCTAGGTAAAGTGGAAATGTTGTTTATTCTCCTCTGAATAACAACTGCACCTTTACCCATAAAAAAAGAAACAGAAGGAAGCAGCAGAGAGAATGCCCTTCGGATTTAACAGTCTCCAGTGAAAGGAATGTTTAAGCATTGGCTAGCATTATAAAATTAGATGACTTGCAAGAAATCAGATACGATGCCACTGATTGGGGTGGGGGATGAGGAGAAGGAGCAGAGAACGTTAGTGCAGTACATCTCCCACTGGAATGGGCAGGATTTTTGTTGCCATCCTTTAAGTTTTGTGTCCCTAAAAAAACCCCCATGCAGCATGCATTTGAGAGAAAAACAGGACAGTGATGTTGTCAGGGTGCTGACCTGAAACACGTAAGCCCTGGGCTGTTTCCCGCGCTTTGTCACTGCTCTTCCAGAGGACCCTGGGGAAGCAGCATGCTCTGCCTCCTGCAGGGCAGGAAGATGGAGGTGCTGGAGGTGAAGAGTTGCTCAGGCACAATGGTAAGAGTAGCCTTTCAAGGAAGTTAGATACCAAGGTTGGTTCTAATGAATGGTGTTAGTTGAACTGAAGGTAGAAAGCATGCATCTGTGATGAAATGGTTCCTCATACAGGGTTCTGGGGTGTCGGTGCCAGATAGGTGCCTAGCTGTGAGCTGCTGCACAGCTTTTCTTTCAATGTTTTTTGTTCCTGCATTAACAGAAGTGTAATCTACATACTGTATTTATAAACCAAGGATTTTACACGCATGGAAAGACATCGGTCTGTGTTACATAAACATAGATACCTTTTGGTTTCCTTTTCTTCCCGTGTGTATGCTGCACAAAAAACTTGTTAAAGCAGGTACAGTTATGAAGATTTTAGCTTTAATCTATATAAGATTTCTAAACCTTTTCTCACATCGTAACATATTTAACTGCTGCTTTAAAAGCAAAGAGGAATTCTGTCACTGGGAACAGAGGAATATGAGAAGTGTAGTAGCCTTCCTGTGAGAGGAGTATGATAATATTCACTGACAGAGGAACTATGAGGAACAATTATCCCAAGCTGTGTCTTTCAGGCAATGCTGTCAGATTTTCCACTTCCATGAGCACAGCTGGGCATGTGGTGCCAGGGTGAGAAATTCCACAGTGGCTGGAGGCTGAGTGTGTTGGGTGCCGGCCTGGCCAGCGGTGCTGGAAGTCAGGAGCTGAAACTGGAAACAAAAGAAAGATGACTTTCTACAGTTTGAGACTGTAAGAAAAAACAGTTTTGGAATGTAAGGAGTCTGAAAGATTCCCCTTCCTGGACTACTGCTTCTCAGAGACAGAGTTTGATCGTCGGGTTCAGGTTCTTAACATACATGTACCAGCTTTACAAGACATTTATTTGCTCCTCTATCTCTGGCTAAGGATTTGGTCTTGTGCACATTTGCAGCTTACTTGTATCTCTGTCGAAAGCTTGGGCGTTTATTTGCTTAGTTATTGACTTTACTACTGGTACCTAGGACTTTTTTGTGGTGTAGGTTTGTTGTTGTGATGTCTTTGTTTAGTCAGTTGTTGGGGTTTTTGGGGGGAAGTGTGGGAATTGATGGGGTTTTTGGTAATCAAAGTACATGCCCAAAGCTAGCTCTGAAGGATAAGGAAATGACACAGGTCAAATTCTGATGGGCACCGAAGTCTGAGTTCTGTTTGGATGCAGAGTTTCAGTCCCATCTGCTTCCTTTGCGGCCAGCCAAGGATATAAACTCTCTGACTTACATGTATAATAGTGTTTGTATTAGGTAGACTTCTAGGTGGTAAAGTTGGTTGCATCCAGAGAGGTAGAGGCAGAGAGGTTCTGAACACGCAAGAGGGGAGACAGGGAATTCCTCATTTGCTAGCGGTAGGGCCTGCTTCCCTTGTATACATCAGGTTTTATATATTGTTTGGAATATAAAATGGTATAGCCATATCTAACACCTTCTGTTTCGAGCACTATGTGCTGTTCTTCATAACTTTTTGGGTTTCTGGTTGTTTAAGAATGGTTTATTGAATACTCGAGTTTGGTAATCTTTGGGACTTCATCTAAAAGATTGCCGTCTGAAATGATCATATAGATTGCTTGTTATATCAGCTTACTTCGGCTTTTACCTAGTGCTTTGTCTTCGTGCTTGGAAGGAATGGTCTCTTTTCTCATTCTTTGTATGAGTTGTTTCATAGAGCTGTTCCCTGGCCTACCTTTTTAATGTTTTCTAATTTCTCCTTTGAAAAGTTGGGAATTCTGGATAATTCCCATGTCAGTCAGACAGCTCAAATAATGGACCCCAAAATGTAGGCTGTTAATTATTTTTCAGTGCAATGGCAATGTAATGTGTGACAACGGAGCTTTTTGGTAACAAGCGAAATAATTTTGGACATAGTGAAGACGAGAGTGATTAGCACTTAAATAACACCATGCTTCTGAGGATATCAAAACACTTCAGAGCATTTAATGAAGGAGGCCTTCCTTACATACCCGAAGGATGTACTTCACTGCTACTAGCTCTCTTGATAGGAAAGAGAGAGGAAACTGGTTCAGGAAGAGGTGAGGGATGAGGCAAAGTTAGAATTAGTGGCTATATTGCCTGGTGATGATCTCAGTCAAACACAGACCAAAAGATTCTGTGTTTTAGTCTTTTGCATGAACCCTGGAGGGGCCCATTGCCAGCAGGGAATTCCTGCAGCAACTACTGCCTTACTGGGGCTCTCCATGACCTGACAGGAGCGTGGCTCCAGGGGTAGAAAGCCCTGCTATGCTCCCTTCCCTCTTTATGTGATGCCTAAAAGAGGGAAGGGAGAACATGAATGCCTTGCAAAACCATGGGTAGATATCTGATTATGGACAGAGAGGATGGAGAAATGCGAGGGAGAAAGTAAATGAGACTGTGCGTGTTTGATGGGGAGAACTACTGCACGTGTGAGCCAAAAAATTAATGGCCAAAGGAGAGAAAGATGTGGAATATGATCGTATTTGCTTCCAGCTGCTAGAACATAGACACTCGTCTAGTTCCCTGTGTAATCAGCACTGTGCAACTGAGCATTTTGTTGTTAATTCTCAGTTCTGAACAACCAAGTTCTCTACCTGTGTTTTGCAACATCTTTGAACTGGACACACATAATAAAGATGGCCTAACAGGGTTATTTTAGGATAATGGTCAACTAGCATTTTTTAGCCTTTATGTGAAAAGGAATGAGGCCATTGGTTCATGGTTGCTCTGACTAGTCTTTTTAGCAGTGGAAGAGTACTATACTGTAAGCATCTTCCTTGTGTGCACAGCCTATCTGTGAGACAGGGAGATCAGACCTCAGAGTCTGTGTTAAATTCCTGTGTAAATAGGTACAGCTGGTTTGGTATTGGTTTTTTTCTCGGTAATTACAGTTAAAATATACTCTAAGTTGCATCAAGTCTTAATGTGTTGTTTTGTTGGACTTTTGTTTGTTCGTTTATTTTTACTTTGGCTTCAGCAGTATTTTTAAATCCATGAACTAGGGACTTGTTTTTTAAATTTTAAGAGAAACCCCCCTAGGCATAGAAATACAGGACTATATTTGCCTTCTAGGCATTAACATAGCCTTAAAGCAGGCATGGAGAGCAGTAGCTGTACATGACATTTGGGACTGATTTTGCTGTATTAGATAAGTTACCTTTTAAACTGAGTATCCTGGTCTTAGGAATGGCCCGTGAGGAGGGCAGATATCTTCAGACGTATGTGTGACATTTAAAAAATAGATTACCTGAAAAATATCATCACTGTTACAGTTTATTCACTGCTGAAGCATACGTACAGTTGAGAAAGGTCTGTGCTGATTAATGAGACAATTATATACGTTAATACCAGAGTAATCAGACCTTATACTTTTAAGGCACCAGCAGAAAGACACAAATATGTTTTTGTCACTGTAGTTGTCACTGGCTAGTTTGGCTGAGTTGTACATCGTGATAGCTGGACTTCATAGGACTAAAGCACTGTCTCTCAAGACATTTCTCTTGCATGACAAATGAAGAAAATAAACCACCAATAATTTGAAAGGTTTAATCAAGCCCATGAAGCAACTTTCTGTCTGGTCAGCAGCTGACCCACACCATGGTTCTCAGCTGTTACGTCGTGGATCCTGAGTAGGTGTGACATGAAGAGTTTGTAACCGAAAAATGCTGTCTAGGCATTGGGATCCATGTTCTGTAGCATCCTGGATATGCTTTCCTGATCTTTATGAAAACTATGGCTTTCGTGCAGGTGTACTGAATACTGACAGAAAGCGATGTTAAGATGAAATGATGAGTGTTTTAGCAGAAAATTAGAGGTTATTGAAGGTTTTCAGACATTTGGCTATGAACAAACAAACACACATTCAAGTCCCACTACTGCAGTCAGCCAGAAAAAGTGTACCTCTGAAAGCTTACACACTTACTAGGAGAAACAATAAAGCTCACCCGTCTATTAGGTAGAACATGTTTTCAGGCAGAATAAAGATGTGTTTTCTTTAATTCTTCCTGTGGTGGAAGGTGGTCCTTGGCCTAATTTATGTTGTCTCTGCGCTACAAAACTGACTGACCTTGAGCGTGTAGCATTTGCAGCAGAATTTGAAGGCAACCTCATTTAATGCTGAACAACACTAATGTTCCTCATCTAAGGGATTCTTCTGCACAACAGTGTTGTATTTGGTAACACGAGGTTGCACCACTGTTCTTCAGAGTTTGCTTTAGCACACGTCCATGGCTCCTCACTGGCTCCTGAGAGGCCTTTTGGCTGTATGTTTTCTTATTTGTGTTTATTATTTTCAGTCTTCTTGCAGTTTTCTTTTTAAAGAGTAGACAGAGCTGACTCACTGCTTTAGACTCCATGGCTTTTGACTCCCATTTCAACCCCCACCTCCTTAGAAAGTTTAGTAGTTGTCAGTATGTCTCCTGGGACTGATGTCTGAGCAATGGACCATTCAAAAGCAAAATGAAGGTAAAACTCCTTTTGGCTTGTGTGGTGGGAGCTCTGGATCTGCAAGCAAACGCCTGCTTTGCTGTTCACTGAACCTAGGGAGTGGAGGAAAGGAAAGAATTTCTTCCTAAGCAAAATGATCTACTGGAAGTCAGAACCCCATCTTCCTTGCTGTATTAGCTGGTAAGAGTACAAGTGAAAAATAGCTTCTTTTTTTTGTTCTTCATATAAAATGCATCTAAACATCAGGAAGAAAGTAGTTTAGTGAGGAGCGTGTGGTGCAGGCTATGGATTTTAGTCTGGATTTACCATGAACTCACTGTGTGACTTTGACCGTGGATCTTAGTTTTCCTCTGTGTTGAGTGAAGGTTGAAAAAATACATACTGTAGTTTTTGATGTTGTGCTTTATTTATATAGATTCCAAGAGACCCCACAGTGGTTTAGCTCTTGTCCGCCTATTATGGAAGTGCCACATAGATTTCAACAATATATAGTTAAACTAAACTGTGATGGGCAGAAACTTCATTTTGCTAACTTCTCCCATCAAAAACATACCTCTGCTTTAAGCCTCAGTGAAGCAACAACACATTTCTGCATATCTGAAAAGGCTCAAATACAGCTGAAGGAATTTATTAATGATGTATTCCCGCACAGGAAACAGATTTGTGCTCTCCTATAATTAAGCAATACAGAAGTAGTACTTGTCACCTTCCCTTTAGAGAAAGTGAAAATAACCACCATGTAGTGTTAGACAGCTTTCTCCAAAATTAAAGTTTTATTGTTGTTGAATCCTTGCAAGTCTTATATTAACAAAAACATGGTTTACTTTCTTACGTGTTAATACAGTTTTTTGTTTTCATTTAAATGTTCTTGCAGAGTGTTTATACCACTCTGAAGGAAGAGC
>NW_009914068.1:270394-270880 GCF_000696875.1 Nestor notabilis
GCGTTGTTCATGCATGAAAATGTGTAAACGAAACCAACTTAAAACAAAAGTCAAGCTAGCACATCTGTTTTAGTATCTCAGAAAGTAAACCAGCTGTGTGTATATGTATAATATATACATGCTAGTAGTAAATGTTAAATGAGATTTTAAGATTTTTTTTCAGCTTAATAGTCTAAAATGTTATTAGTAACATAGATAAGGAAATTACTTAATAAAAAATATATGATTTTTAACTTGACAGTGTCCCTCTTAATTAAGTTATGAGATCCTCAGATGACTGATGTTATAAAAGTGCAGTGTGTAGCTTCTATTATTTATAACAGAATGCCAAAGAGCTAGATCAAACCGATTAAAGCAAGGAAAATCTCACTGAAACTTGCTATTCTGAGTGAGTGAATGGTGAATATTTCTAGAGAATTCATACAGCCTTAGCATCTCAAACATAGTACCCAGCTAGCTCTTTTTGATACAGGAATTGCACATGTA
>NW_009914068.1:270928-296695 GCF_000696875.1 Nestor notabilis
ATGGTCTTGGCAGGTTCTGGAATGTGAAAAACATCTACGTATTTCAGTTGTGGTGACTGATGAATTAGAAGTCGGGGTATCTTTACCTGCTTTACAAAGCCTTGCACTGATTTTTTTGTGTGTGCTTTTCATAAAATCTTCAAATGTCCCTGTAAGGCAGCTAATGGAGCTCCCCTGTTAGAGACCTCTTTGGGGCTTATTTCTGCTTGCCCCGAGCTGGCCTAGATATATCTACCCTTCATCACAGCAAGCAGTAGAGACCCACAGACCTTTAATCTACAGGTCTCCTAATAATCATAGCAAAGAGTTTAGTTTTCAGCTGTACTCGGGCATGTGAGAACTTCGAGTTCAGCCCACTTGTGGGGCTGAGGAAGGATGACGTATGATGCACAGCAGGGCTGTGCTGGCACAGGGCACTGCTGAATCATTTCCGTCCCTCACTGGGGGGACCAGAGAGGCCAATATTAGCAACTCACCCAGCATCCCAGCTGCAAGCTCAGCTCACCCAGTTGTGCAATAAAACAGCAGGACTCTTGGGAGAGTCTGTGCTCTCCAACCTGTGAATTGCTTTCAGCGGCCCCATACCACGTATCTTTATTTGTCTGTGGAATGTGTCTTGTGGCTTTCGGCTGTATAGAAGTTAAGGTATGGTGTGTGGCTTTAAAGGTATGGTGTCTCCTGCTGTCATTTATAAGGGTCATTGCTTTTGATGTAAGAGAATTAAAAGAGTTAACATTGGTTTTGTTGTTGGTTAACTTATCCTTAGTGAGTGTTTACCTCTGCCCACTTACTTTATTGGTTAGGTACTTCAGTAATTAAATTATCTACAATTTCAGCAAAGAAGAAAGCTTAGATCCCAGGTATGCTGAAATTAATGGTAAATGTTTTCTTCCTAGGTCCATGATTTTATCCTAAATATCCAAATCATTGAGGTGGGACTGATTAATATCTCTCACTTTCTCTTTCCAGTGCTTACCACTCTCTTAAGGGTTATAAAATTAATAGATTACCTGGAATTTCAATCAAAATGTATGCAGCACAAGCAGGTTATAGGAGGAGAACTTGTACCATATTTGAAACTTTTTCTTCTGCCTTCAGAAAACTCCTAAGCAACACAGATAATGAAATAGTTCATTTTAAAGGCTTGATTCTGGGAATATTGTTGAAGCACTCAAACACAGAATTGCTAAGCACATCTTTAAGAAAATACATGTAATAGCTTAACGTGATTATAATTTTCAGGTAGCCTTCTATAGCAGTTCAAGCTATAACCCCTAGAAGTGGTAGAATATAATCATATCTTATACTGATCATGCTTGGCATGGAAAATCAATGTACACAAGGCTTCGGCTTAGATTAACCCTGCGCCACAGATGTGTTCAGTGAGCCCGTTTCCTGTTTTGCTTCATAAGCTCCCCCAATCCAATCCATGGAGACATGTTTATCTGCTAATAAACATAATTACAGTCACTCCTGCTGTCATTTATAAAATTATAAGACATTTATGTAGTCAGTTGTGGTGTTTAAGGCTGCTAAGTTTCCCTGACCAGAATCGAAGCTCTACTGGGAACTATTTCCTTAGGACTTCAGGGGCAAACCTGGTCTCCTGGTTCCCTCTCCAATAGATCATTAGTCTGTGATGAGTCGTTAACCATGTAGAGGTTTGCACCAGATACACAAAAAGTTCTGGTTCTCACTTCTATCCACTTCATACCATTTATGATTGCATAGAGAGGATCTGATTTTCTTCCCAGTCTGGCAGATGTGAATCTAGATCCTGAAGCCTGGAGGGTTTCAGTGCTGTACATCTCTGCAAGAGGAAAGGTCCAAGGGGTTTAAAGCAGAGAAATGGAATGTTAATGGCTTGCAAATTGTGCAAGACCCTTCCAAAGGAGTGGAAGTATGCTGGGGAAACTGCCATGAACAGCCCATCTTGAATGATCTTAAGGGAAAAGAGGCCATTGAGTAGGCTGCCTGCTGCTCAAGGTATCTAGTTGGGCTATGCCTGACTTCAGCCATCATTTCTCCTGTAAACCATTTCAAACTCCTTTTTTTCTTTTTTTCTTTTTGTTTTTTTTTTTAAACCTCCAGTCATGTTTTAAGCTGAAAATTATTGACACAATTTGACGAATACATCTGGAGACCGGAATTTCATTGTATAGTCTGATGTTACATGCAAAGTGTCTAACACTCAGGCCCAGTTTCCTATTTCAAAAGTTGAGTGTATCTTTTTAAATCAATAGGAATTTTGCCATTGACTTGAATTCAAACTGTTGAAAAGCTCTTGTTTTAAGGGAAGATATCTAAAAGTTCCAGAACAAGCACATCTGTTAGCCAGACGTCACTTCAAAATCCTGAATTTAGTAGAAAGTTTTAAAGTCTTTGTGGGAAATAATGGATTGCTCTAGGGAACTGCAGAGTGTTCAGATTAATCATCTAGACAAAAGTTTGTGAGTCTAGGGACTCTTCATTATAGAAATGCTGGAATCACGAGCGAAATGTTATGGTAGGTCACTCAGTTCTACTGAAAAAAAGTATCATCCTCCTAACTTGTGAAATCCTACTGTCCAAAGGTACATCAGAGTAATGGGCAGCATCACTAAAAACTGACTGTTACTAATTTCATCCTCGCTGGTGTTTGTTCCATGCAACTGCTGTTTCCTCTTCCTAATTCATATTATAGTTGAGGGTTTGGGTTTTTTTGTTGTTTATCCACATGAATAGACAAGCTCATGAAATGGTCTCAAGCAGCAAATGGCTTTGGAAGGCAGACAAAGTGAACTAATCTCCAGTTTATAAACGTATGGCAATGCTGAAAGAACAAATGCTTCAGCAAGCAACTTTAAAGAGGAATTGGGGTGTGGAGTTTCTGAAGGAAAGGAGTTGGAGGTGACAGAGCACAAAACGGCCTGAGCACAATGACACACTGAGTAGAGAAATTTAATTATATAAAGAGGGATAATAGATGAATCAACTAGAAAAACAGAGAACAGAGAGAGCAGGGAGAAAAGAAAAAGAAAAGAACCATTTGACCGTAGGAAAGTAAAATGAAGAGAGCTTTGCAGTGTCCTACTAGCCAGCCTTTGAAACTGAAGAGAGTAGAGGAAATTTTGTCAAACTTTGTTGTTTCTTAGACTGCTGGGGAAAGTAGACTGCAAGGCAAGAAGTGCCTCTGCTATCATATGGCTCAAACTGCTTCAAAGGTCTGCCTGGTGTGATAAACAGTGCAAAGCCCTTTGTGATCTCTGGATGAAAGTCACGATATTAAGTCCAAAAAATCGTTCAAAGGCCAAGTCCAGCAATCCTCAGTCCTGATTCAGGCAAAACTGCCATTGTTTCACACATGAGTGTCTGGAAAACAGAGGATACAGGGGCACTGAGCCAACTGTTTTTTTCTTTTTTTTTTTTTTTCCTCTCCTCCTCTTTTTTCCCCTTTTCTTAATTTATTATAAAAAAACCCAAAAAGCTGAACAGCTTTTCAGGGTGGAGGAAATGGTGAGAAAGGGAGGGGGCCACCCACTTGTGATTCAGGCTGAGCAGATCCGCCACTAGTCTATTTCCACCTGCCCCCAGTTTGCCTTCATTTGGGGCCAGTCTTTCAGCCCAAAAGGAGAACTTTGCAGAAAGTTTATGGGCAAACAGTCTGAATGGAAACTGTTCTGCAAACTTAATTACAGCATTTGCAGTTAAATGCAAACTAGTAGCAAAGCAGTGGGAATAGCTGGGCGTTCAGCAGAGGGAGGCCAGGTACAAATGCTTTGATAGTTAGATGGATCTGAATTTGAATTAAACACCTTTTTAGCATGTTAAAAGAAACAGTCTCACCTCTGAGTCAGGATGTATCTGTTTTTTGTTGTTTTTCCTCTTACACCCCCCCACCTCCCCGCTGGCGTTTACAGTCACATAGTCAAAGCAAGCAACTATGATTCTCTTCAGGGTTATATTGAAATCAATGAAGCATCTTCGTGATCTATTGTTCTTAAAAACGTACATGCTGAGTCACTCCCTCAGCATCTTCTTGCAGTTCAGGGTAGAATTTCACCTCGGGTTTCAGTGATTGTTTGGGAGGCTGGGGGAGGATTGTGGCTGCTTTCTTTTTCCTTGGGAATAAGCCTTCCTAGTGCTGGTAAACTTTGCAATTACTAAGTAATAAGAAAGTCAGTTATTTGGGTGCCATCCTTTTCAAGTGTTGAAGCCACTGTGAGTTTGGAAGAGCTCAGCAGAACACCTGACACGTTGCAGAGACAGGCTTCATGCTGTGCTTCACAGGCAGTCTTAACTCAGGCAAACTTGCACCGAAGTCAGCTGAGGTTTTCCCCAAGTGAGAAATGAGTTAAAAACTGAGGCAAGATCCTGATCTTTTACCTAGGCTCAACTCCAACAACTTCAGAAGAGTTGCTTTTGACTTACAGCATTGTAACAGAGATCAGAATCTCAGCTTCAATAAGGGCTTCGGCATTTGGCCCCATTCCTGTATAGGCCTTTATTCAATTTATTAACTTTTTTAAATGGACAATTGCGTTGACTTTAAATAACCCTTACCTCAAAGTTCACTTGAAAGAAAACTAATAAGATATTTTATTTAAAGGGGGGAGAAGAAAAAAAAAAAAACAACTGAAAATAAAAGTTTAGCTATGGTCAGCCAGGGTGGGAAATTCCATTGTGGCTGCAAGCCCATGGCAGGTAGAGTGGAATTTAATGAAGGAAACTGCTGTGTTTTTGTGTCTTTCTGTATGTTTTTCCTCTAAAACCAAGAGCTGGGCAGGCTTCCCATTTGACCTGATGTGACCCAAGCAAATTGCTTCTTATATAAAAACAACTGCAGACTTGGAGAATGTGAAAATGCACTGTATCCTTTTTCCAACTCGGGGAAAATGAAAGCCTGAGAAACAGGACGGCCCTGTCAATACTCGTCGAGCAAAACTATCACTCAAGCCTGATAAAGAGAGATTAGAACAGGCTTCCTTATGCCAGAGGGATTCATTATAAGTTTGATCTCTTTATGTATTTTTTTATTTAAAACAAACACTTGCCATCAGTAAAAGAAAAATCCGTTTTTCAGATACTGTGTTTTTTGTGAAGGGAAGAGGAGAAAAGCACTTGGAGGAGAGAGAAAGCAGGAGAGAGGAAGAAAGGTTTTAATGAATGCACCCGAATGAGAAGAAATAAATTGATAATTGTTAAAATGTAGGCAAAAAGCCCAGCTTTTAGCTTTTGCTGTAACTTGGGAGAGCACAGGCACAGGGATTCAGGGTGTGTCTACTGATATTGTATTCAGATGTGTTGCTTTGGCATGTGTACTGACGGATTTATTTAAAAAACAAAGCAAAAAAAACCAACAAGCATTGTGTGCTCATGAAATGACTTCATAAAATCCTTCCCTTTATGAATTATTTTGATCACAGGGCTTGTTGTTTAAATTTCTAAAGTACTGTGCTTTTTTTTTTTAATTGCCTTCTTTTCAGAACTGTCTGTTCTCAAGTTGGCACCTTCCACATAGCAGCATGCAGAGATTAAAGGAGAGGGGAGGTGCAGAGGCTTTCATCAGACCAAGAGGGTGAGGCAGTGCATAAGCAAATTCCTATCTTCTGCGGGTCACCCCTGCAACGAGTCTTAAACTCTCAGCCACTCTTCTCCCCTTGGCATGTCTAATCTGCAGCACCTACTCAGAGGAGAGACAAGCAAACACTTGAACCGTCACATGCTGCCATGTCACTGGGGGCAGAATAGACTTTTGTTTGTTGTATCTTGCTTAAAATGGAGGTGAAGGGCTTCCTACTCAGGAGAGCAAGATGCTGTAATACTTTCCAGGTTTGGTGAGGCCTATCTTTCCGAAACAAAGGTTTTGTTTGTGCTCTGTGGGCTTCTGGCTGTTTCTTGAGTTTTTCTCCTGCAGCTTATAGGCACCATGAGCGTTGTGCACTAATGGGGCAATGTATAGAAGGAAACTCTTGACTGTTTTCCTCCAGACATTAAGGATCTGCAAAATCAGTATTAGTCACTTCCACAAGATCAACATCCACCATCATCATCATACAGATCCTGTAATTTATCCAGAAGTTGTTATTTCCAGACTAGGCATGAAACCTCAAATGTTTTACTGGATGAAAACACAGTACTGGGGAGCTGGGGTTCAGCTGGTGCTGCTTTTTATTTGCTCGGGAACATTCACAAGGTCCTTATTGTACTTTTTGCTACTTGATAAAGTCTGAAGTAAGGCAGTACTTGTGACAGCCCTCCAAGACTACTTCTGCTTGTGTAAAGGAGGAGGCTGGAAAGCTGCTGGTGGAAAAAGACCTGGGGGTGTTGGTCAACAGCCGCTGAACATGAGCCAGCTTGTGCCCAGGTAGCCAAGAAGGCCAACAGCATTCTGGCCTTGTATCAGCAATAGTGTGGACAGCAGGACCAGGGAAGTGATTGTCCTCCTGTACTCGGCACTGGTGAGGCTGCACCTCGAATCCTGTGTTCGGTTCTGGGCCCCTCACTGCAAGAGAGACATTGAGGTGCTGGAGCTGGTCCAAGGAGAACGATGAAGCTGATGAAGGGTCTAGAGCCCAAGTCTTACCAGGAACAGCTGAGGGAACTGGGGTTGTTTAGCCTGGAGAAAAGGAGGCTCGGGGGAACATTATTACTCTCTACAACTTCCTGAAAGATGGTCGTAGGGAGATGGATGTTGGTCTCTTTTCCCTAGTAACAAGAGATAGGATGAGAAGAAATGGCCTCAAGTTGCATCAGAGGAGGTTTAGATTGTATATTAGGAAAAATGTCTTCACTGAATGGGTAGTCAAACGTTGGACCAGGCTCCCCAGGGAAGCGGTGCAGTCGCCATCCCTGGAGGTATTTAAGGGATGTGTAGATGTGGCATTTAGGGACATAGTTTAGTGGTGGATTTCGTAGTGTTATGTTATTGGTTGGACTCGGTGATCTTAAGGGGCTCTTCCAACTTAAATGATTGTATGATTTATTTGGTGTATGGAGTTTTTGTGCAGATAGCATAACTTCGGGTCCTGGTAGACTTGCTTTTAACTGTGCACAGGAAAGCACTAACAGTCAAACAGTGAAAACCCTAATATCTTATTCTAGAGAATTTGTTTTACAGTTTAGAGACACCTCGAAACTCTTTTCCATAGCCTGATGTATCTTCATTCTAATAAGACCGTATGAGGTAATTTTCTGTTTACTTCAGGCCCTTTCCCTTTGCAGACTAAACATCACTCTAATCTTCAGAACTGCATTTTAGGTGGCAGGAGATACATGCCATCCAACAAGCTTTCCTTGGTGGCAGCTCTTCTTGTCACTTAGTGATGAGGATGTATTATGTTTGACATTATGATGTTTAAGGTAAAACTATACTGATCTAAATGTGTTTTTTTACTTCCTGTGTGTAAACACTAGTGCCACTTTGTGCATACTCCATCATGGGCTGGAGACTAAGTGATCTATATATATTAGAGAGAGATATATATTAATCCATTCATCCCGTAACAGCTGACTATATACCTAGCATGAATTATTTGTTGTAAGCATGGTTGTCTGTTGCTCAGGCACTTGGGTTTACTGTCTGTTAACAGGTATAAACTATCCACACAAATGTTTTTCACCCTGCGCTGTTTCTGTGGTATCTAATGAAAAGTGCAACGTACACATCAACAAAATGTTGTGGCATTCTTATTATGCAAACTTTGGGGAGAATTCCTACTTTCAGAGCTCGTTGGAACATACAAATATTTCTGTAAAATACACCTTTTCTTAAATTAAGTAATAGACTCCAGGTTGAGGTTAGGCTTACTGTTTCTTATGGATTTTTAGAAATGCAGTGCCAAAGCTGACAAATCAGTCCTGTTTGTCATTTTAGAGGACAAAGCATTTCGCAGAGTGAGGAGAACAGTTCAGGAACATGGGTGTCTTTCTGAGATGTAAAAGTGAAGCACTGTAAGGTGTCTGTATTTTTTGACAACGGACTTTAGAACTGTTCTGAATTTCAGCAAAAGGTCGAAGGAAATATGTAAAAAGAGGTCAAAGGGTACTTAGCAGGTGATGGAAAAAAATCCTGGTTTGTGTCAGTTCTCCTGGTTTGGGCACAATGTCACAGGACTGTGTCACCATGACCGTGTCAATCCATTATTTGAGTTAGATAAATTCCAAACTGCCTTTTTAGCATCTAGTCTTCTGTTGATCTTGTCCAAGAAAAAAGTGAATTGTGCTTTAGGATTCAGTGCTGGATTTTTATGTTACTGATCTTGACCATGTATGTGAGTTTAAGGCAGGACAAAATGAAGATGGTGTTATGTGAAAAGCAGAGGAAGGAATTTCTGGTTTAAAAATCCAAATTTAAGGTATCAGGAGGAGACTCTCAGTCTGTTTAGAATATTTCTAATTTGTACAAGCCCATGTGGACCTATTCCTTTCTCATTTAACGGCACACCCAGAACTTCCACTGGCTTCAGGGCAATTCTTACAGCTTTGGGATCGTTCCCAATAAGCCTGCACCAAAGACCATGTAGCGAAGTGGGAATGCTTCCAGTGCATCCGTATGCCCCGGTCTGGGCTTTATATGCAGCTACTTCTAAGCTGAGTGTTACTGAAGATAGTCTATGGTGTTGTTCAAAGGATATAAAACTTTTTTTTCTTTTTTTTTTTTTTGATCAATAGTACTTTTTTGATGTCAAAAGTAGTAACAAGAGGAAAAGCTACTGATAAGACTTATAAAACTTATGTGACGGAAACTACAATTTGCAATAAATAATGGCTCAGCAGATTTGTTTCTTCTGGAATTCAGCAATGTCACTGACTTTGGGATGTCTTGGTTCCACTGGGAACTGCATTTGTAAATATTGCTGTATTTATATTACATATGCATTTTATATATTATATATTTATACATTCTGTTAAATATTTGGTGTATTTTCAGAGCAGTGTCAGTAATATGAACAGTATTACTAGTATTTTGAATTTTGGTGGGTTTCTATACCTGAAGAATTTTTAACAGAACTCACAAACTGAGGTCTTGCTCTTGTGAATACTTATCACTACTTACTATTTGTGTAACTAGTCCTGTAGGACAGGGGAATAGCTGAGCAGATGTAAGCTGAGTCTGTGAGTGCATGTTTTCAAAATCAGGGTCTTAAATTTTTAAAGAAACTGCACAGGAATCTTATCATCTACTTAAAAAAAAAAACAACCCAGGACCACTTTTGGAGTGAGAAACAAGAACATTATTCACTAACCCAAAGTAGAGAGGGGGGAAACTTGCACTGTTGAAACTGCAGAATGGACTGAAATGAGAAAATTGTATTTACCCAGTTTGGATTTGGCAAGTGCACTTGAAACACTTTTTTTTTTTCTTTCTTATTCATGAAGAGTTGCAGGATTTGAGTTAGGTCTAAAGTCAAAATAAATATGATACCTCACTCAAGAAGAACTTACTGCCTTTATTTAAGAATTCATAAAAAGCATTTGACAGGGTTGAATGGTATTTTATTTGGTTAAATTAGGGTTTGAGGTTTGTGAAGTTTAAACTTGGTCCCCTTTTGAGAATGATTTAAAACAGGAATGCTATAATCATCTAGTTATATGAGGCTGGAGCAGGTGCAGGGTATGGAAAAACGGTCTTTTCTCCTCCCATCTGTTCTCTGAAGAACTATTTAATTCTTCTTGCAGGAATCTCTTAAATGCTTTTCCTAAAGTTTCCCTATAGGCAGACAATTCACTGCAGCACCCCACAGGCAGGTTGTTTAGATGCACTGGGAGTAACTAGTGTGTAGACTCTTTCTGTTTCTCCAGGTAGAATGAGAAAGAGGAAAGTATGCTTAGGGATGCTCCCCGTGCCCTTCTTCTGAGTGCAGCAGAGATTGAATTGACTGAAGGGTAGCATCACAATCCGTTTTTGCTAATGGGAACAACATCACTTTCTGTTGTATTTAAAACAATGAATGGAATTGGGTTGCTTTCCCTTCTATATAAGCATGTGTCAGTTATTCCAGTTTTGGTTTTTGAATATCTAAATGAATGATAAGCAAAAGTGAAACCACCTAGAAAATGTGGTTGTAATGAGTCAAGTGAAAATGTCATTTGTAATGAGTTTATCAGGCTAGATGTCCTGTTGTTGTGGAAATAAGCTGTGCTATGTTCCTTATTTATCTGTTTTTCTTTGTGACAGGGGTCCCCAGATGTCTGAGCTTTGATTTCTTTTTTAATCTCAGGGCCACATTCTTTTCTTAGTGTGGATTTCTTCACAATACTTCTGCTAATATTAAGTGGGATCGATACATACATCCCTTTTGGTGGATATAGAGGAGGGGATCCCAAATGTTTTATTATTCCCATCTGCATATTGGGAGTGCCATCAGATGGAAAGGAAGAAAAGAATACCAGTTTACCGCAGAAAAGTATTAGAGGAATTCCCCCAACACACACATCCCCTGCAGCAAAACAGAAGCATGTGCGTACAGGAAAAGTCTGTCAAGTTTGGTGTGAGCTGGGATTTAAACTTCCTCCAAACTCTGAAATGCTGGAATCCAGCGTTTGGGTCTGACCTGTTGCTACTTTGTGAGCTGACAGGGTCAAAGTCACAGCTAAGGATAACAATCCTTCCTGTCTAACCTTGGAAATCTGAAGGACAATGTTAAACAAGGACAAGAGGCTTGCTTTGGTTTTATATGTTTCCTTATAGATGCATACTCTTGGTCTCCATTTGAGAAGAAGGACTGAGCTAAATGGAGCATCTGCCCCATATATCCCCATGTTATTCAGGAGAGTTTATGTATGTACAGATATACACATGCACACATCAAGCCTTTCAGTCTCCCAGGTGCTCTGAGTAATTGTTTTCATACCTCTTCTAATCAGTAGGTAAGTGGAAACACAGACTTGTCCTGTGACATGATTAGAAGGTCCTAGGAACATGCAGATTGACGATCCTGAGCCTCTTGGTTCCTAGTTCAGGTCCCAGTTCACTTCCTCTTACCTACACATCTGTCGTTCCTACTTGAACTCTTCATTATACATCATAGGCTTAACTTAAACTGTCTAGCCAGGAGGTGGAAAAGGATAGTTCAGTCCAACCCTGTATGGGTTTCTTTGACCACTATATGGGACTGGACTGCTCTATGGGACTGTTAAGACATTAATGTTAGAGGTGGGCATGTAATTGCTAGTATTCCTACTCAGATGGCAGGAGGGCTACTTTCATGCTTTTCAGTTGTTCTTTGCAATAGAGAAAGAGTTGAGCCTGTTCATGGAACAAGTCCCAAGTATGCAGTGCTGCTACCATGCCGAATAATTGTATGTTAGTCACTTTATAATGTGTGTGCATGCTCAAATATATGTAGATGTATGTACAGTTTATGTATAAATACATGAAAGTATACAAGTGTACCTAACGTGCACCAAAGGGAAACACTGCATTTAGGAGCTTCACTTCAAATGAACTGGTAGTTAAGCGTTGAAAGTAGTTTGAATATCCATCACAGTCCTTCTTTCTTCTCTGTAAAAGGACTGTGCATGTTACATATCCACCTTGCAAAATTTCTTCTTTCCAGCGACTTTTGAATAATAGGATCAAGACTGTATTTGTCTTCAAGAAATGTGGATGATCTCAGTGGTTACTTCTATGATAATGAAAACCTGTTTCAGATGCAAGAGAGAGTTCTGCTAATCCTGGTTTCTAATAATGCTGTCTCTGACAATGGTTTTCTTTTTTGGCCTCAAGTAGATCACATCACCCTTTTGCCACTGTTTTTCCATCTCCAAGAACCATTGTGAGCCTTGACTAACACTTGGAAGGATTTTGGAAAAGCTAGTTGTGAAAATGCATGGATAGAAAAGCAAACAGTATGATCCTAGGCTGGTGTTTTCCATAGGCATCCTGATGAACTTTACTTTAAACTTAGCTCTGTATCTGTGAGTTTGAAAAAGCAGATTAGTATTGCATTTAGTTTTACTAATTAAAGAGATGTTTGAAATACATTATTCTGTTTAGTCCAGCAAGCAGCTTCAAGTTTAGTGATGTGTTACAGACTCCAGTTTTTGCATTGTGACCTGACATTTATGTATATTGCATAAAGCAAATTCTGAGCTCTGCAGCTTCACTGACTTGGGATCGACAATGATTTCTTGTCCTTTTTACTTGTTTCTTGTAATTTTCAAAGGAGTTAACACGCTGTACCATGCAACTCTTCCCAGATAGCACAGAAAAGCTTGGTTGTAGACTTTAAACGAGGCTGCACTATAACTGTTTGTTCATGTCCAGTTTTTCAATACAAAAATCCGTACCTGAGTTCAACCAAAATGGTTGTGCCTGCCTGATTGTATCATCTGTTGAAGCCAAATAAGCTAAAGTATGCATGGTCTGATAGAGAAAGCATCCAACAAAAGCTTCCTTAAAATGAGTCATATCTTTGATTTAAGAATCACATTAGTTGAAATGAATCAGTCTTCCTCTTGCTGGTGCTGGGAAATTTAAGCAGAAAAGCAAAAGAATTCCTGCAGCATAACAATGCCATCCATTGTAAGGCAGTGCCAGCCAGGGATACCAGGCAGCAACCGGCCAGGCCAAATCAGCACTTATTTGTTAATTCCAGGAATGTGTCAAATATTTGAGGGCAGTTTCCGGACAGAGCAGCAATGGTGGAGGGTTCTGGCATTACAGTTTGTCAAGGCGTGATGGATCTCGTGTTTGGAAGTGTTCACATTAGGGCGCTCATTTCATTACACTTGAGGTAATTGTCCTTCATACTGTTCCAGCAGGAGTGGCAAAAATCTGCATGGACAAATAAAGCAAACAGTGCTTCTTTCAGCATCCTATCCGGAGGCCAAGTTAATTTTTGCTTTCTCTCTTTTTGAAACTTAATTTTGCATCAAGCAGGAGGTCAAAATTCAAGCGTGACAGTCCAGGGGTGCTCACCTAACAAGTATGTATTATAGGTACTACATCCCTGATCAGTTTTGGGCATGAAAGGAATTTGTCTTTATCTTTCCTTATTCTCTTGCTGTCTTAGTACTGTCTTCTCTGTATTTGCATTATATATTTGTCAGGTCTCTTGCAAGTACCATCACTCTGTGTACAGCCCCCACTATTCTTTCAAGTGTTTCTCTCCCTTCATTACATCTTCTTAACTGTAAGTCAGGCCAGTAACTCCCATGCCAGGTCAAGCTCTCTCATTTCCTTGATTTCTTACCTATAAGTTTAGATTAGATACAAGGAAGAAGTTCTCCACGGTGAGGGTGGTGAGGCACTGGAATAGGTTGCCCAAGGAAGTTGTGAATGCTCCAACCCTGGAGGTGTTCAAGGCCAGGCTGGACAGAGCCTTGGGTGACATAGTTTAGTGCGTGGTGTCCCTGCTCATGGCAGGGGGGTTGGAACTAGATGATCTTAAGGTCCTTTCCAACCCTAACTATTCTATGATTCTGTTCTCACAATTCAGGAAGTCTCTCACCTTATGGATTGAATGCAGACATAACCAAGCGAAATTCTATGGCTTACATAGGAGGTAAAACCATGCTACTTGGGCAGACTGTTTGACCCATATATTGATTAATTTTGATTCCATGAACAAGTGTTTCCTTTTGATCTCTGTAGTTACATCTAGACTGGCATGAGCAATATTTTAGATTCCTTTGTGCAAACAAGATGCGTAAGTATCAGTTAGGTCCACTTTTGATAACACTGAAAAAAGAATTTCAACTTAAAGAACAGTAAAATACAAGGAAAACCACCATGCCTGAAAATGAAAATACTCTATAGATTGTCATTCTGCAGTCATAGTATTTGAGCATGTCATTAAAGTTCATTAAGCAATGCAGCTAATATCTGACATGAATTTACGGTCTAGTTTGGCTTTTGCTTTTCCTCATTCAGCAGCACAGTATGGAACCCAACTTATACCCTGCATTTTCGTCACTGTGCGTTTTCCAATTCTGTTTCTGGTTTCTCCTGTCACTTGTCTCAGCTGTTTTCATAATTTAATTTTAATTTAATATAAATTTAATTTAATTTCCTTCATCCAGCATGTTTCCTAGAGATACGGTTCTCGATTTCTTTAAAGCAGCCTTTCTTCCTGGTATAAGCAATGTTCTCCTTGTCCACTTCTCATGTATTCAGGCCTAGTGTTAGGCCAGGCCCCTTGTTCTTCAGAACTGAACAAGTGATGCTTGTTGTAGCTCCTCAGCTGCTGAAAAATTGCCTCCGGATTAATTTTTCTCCAAAGGATGATGGAATTTGTGTAGTTCCTGGTTTTGTACCCTACTCCAAACAGGATGACTGTTTCCCACTTAACACTAGCCTGGTCTTGTCTGCTATACGTCTCCTTTCCAACCATCAAGTGCAAAATGAGGTTAAGATTAACTGCTTAACCAACAGCAGTCTGCATTGCCAAGCAAGATATCCGAGATAAACACAAGTTTCCTTCAAGCAAGATACCCAAGATAAACACAGTTTCCTTCAAGTGGCTACAGAGCTAGCCAAAAAAAGGCGATTATAGTCTGACACGGAGAATAGTCCCAGGGAAAAATGGTTAAAGCTGAGAGCAGCTATAGCTTAGTATTTTAGGGGTGATGGGGAACCAACGGATATTCTTCATTAGTAGACTGCTGGCTTAATGAAATGTAGGGATTGTTTCTGAACTTATATGTAGGTCTCAGACTGGGCAGGCTATTTTGTTCCATGCTTTTTAATGTATTAACCAAATGCGAAAGAAATTAAGACTGCAGAATGAGCAAACTCTTAGCAAACTTACAGTGCACCAGCTGCGAGAGGGTGTGTGTTCCCGAGGACATGCAGGTTTTATGCCTTTCTGACTAGCACCGTATAGTTACATTTTCGGTCATTAAGTATATATGGTTTTGATATATATATACACTCATGCATATATATATCATTTAAGTAAATAGCTGTGGAAAGGAGGAGAAATAGTTATAAAAATAAGCATTCTGAATAACAAACAAGCTCAGTGTATAACTAAAGGAAACTTTGAAGAAACAGGCCTTCATGAAGCAATAATGTTGTTGGAACCATATGTTTTCCATGTACCAGGAGACTGTTTTAATAGTTTACAAATGTCTTTAACCACAGAAAGTCTAAAATTAGTCAGCGTTTTAGAGGGCTAAAGATTGACACAAGTCATTCCAGTTAGTAAAGGACTTCTTTTAATCCAGACCCAGTGAATAAACTTACGTGACTGAGCAGGAGGAGGTGTCTGGTTTGTCTGTGGATGCTGATCAGAGTTGTACAAAACTTTGCTGCTAATTCGCAGCATCCATTTTCTTTCAAGCTTTGTGTCTGGTGAGAAGGATAGTAGCCTAGACCACAAGTAACCTGAGTTCTGTCCCTGCTCTGCTGCTGGTATGCTAAATGATCTTGAACAAGGCATATCCTGATTGTACTAGTTTTGCCCTCGTAAAATAGGAAATCCCTTTGTAAATTACTTTGACAACTGCTGATGAAAAGTGATGGCTAGGAGCTTTGCCAGTCTTTTCTCCCAAAGTTGCTTGAGTTTAGCCACCCAAAGCAAAACTCAGATGAGACTTTAAAGCCTCCAGGGTTTGTGCTGAAGTTGTACAAACCCTTGAATATGGCATGTTTTCATTTTATCAGCTCCATGGTTAGTCTGTGCTGGGCCCCACATTGTTAACAGGGTTTGTGAACCTCAGGATATCCTGAGGTTCTGACCTGAATCTGATCTGAATTATGAATTGGCAATGAAATCAACATCTTCTGTTGAGCAGCAAGGGTTTTATGAGTCTGTGCAACACTCCACAAAAGCCTTTTGGCAGTGTTCAAGCGCCAGCTCTGCTCTCCTGCATGCCCTGTTCTTTCTCCTGCTCATCCTTAGGTGACCATAGAATCAAAGAATAGCTAGGGTTAGAAAGGACATTAAGATCATCTAGTTCCAACCCTCCTGCCACGGGCAGGGACACCACACACTAACCTGGACTTGAACACTGCCAGGGATGGAGCATTCACAGCTTCCTTGGGCAGCCTGTTCCAGCGCCTCACCACCCTCACAGTAGAGAACTTCTTCCTTGTATCTAACCTAAACTTCCCCTGTTTAAGTTCGAACGTTGTCCTTAATTGATTCTGGACTGTGCATGACCTGAACACGATCTTGGTTCCTACATATTATGTTCTCAAATGCAAAATAAATTTGTCCTTTCAATCCTACTGGACATCTTCCTCGTCACGAAAGCTATTTTCGTTGTGGTTTGAGCTACGTAGAGAGAACTAAGTCACAGAACTACCTGATAATGTCAGTCGTTGAGTAGTGTTTCAGCATGCTTTCTTTATAGCTATGTAGTGGCTCTATGGTCTCTTGACAGATTTTCTTTCCAATGGCTCTTGTACTGGGTTTCTAGTCTGTAAGGAATTAATGTTTTATTTTATACAGCCCTCAGTAGGAGCAAGCTTAATAAAAGAAGACATACCTAGAAGAAGGGAGGAAGGTGGTTTTGGTCCTCAGTAGGTAGGTGTGGTGCTTCACTGGAAATCTGGACAGGATCTCTTTTTTTGCATTGTGAAAATGCACTAATGCAAGCAGAAAAGTCTTACTAGGCTTTCTGCATTGCTAGAAATCCTATTCAGGTCTTTCATTTCAAACATGGTCAAAATAAACCTGGGAAAAGGAGCTGTATTAATTCCTTTAATAAAGTATTCCTTTCAGTGTCTGTCAAAAATGGTCACATGGTAAACACTGAACAAAAATTCGAAATGTTAAAGGAATAAAACTCTTCAGGGAATAAATTATTTTTACAACTGGCCAATATAAAATAATACAGTACAAGTCTCTTAAAGTAGTAATTGATAAAGGAATAAAACTGCTAAAAGAGTATATTTTTCATTCGCTGGAGCTAACTGCATAATAGCACTCAGCTGTATTTAATCTCTAGGGGCCTATGGAACAGGCACAAAAATGAACCTAACTTAAAATCAACATGAGTGAGCTTTCATGGGATCTGTGCTACCTGCTGCCTACTGGCAACAGCCATGTTACTGCAGCAAGCCTACTCTCAGCCCCACAGTACTTTGCCATTCCGAGCCCTTTTTTATCTGGATGCGAAGTAGGTAATTCCCAAGGCATCCCTATTAAGTGCAAAAGAATGACTCTTCAAGCCTGACACCTGGGGAAACTGAGATACAGAGAGGATAAAGCCTTTGCCCCTGAATAGGGCTGGTTTGTGCTACCATGTAATGTGGCTGTAACGGGCCTTGATCCTTCCACAGAGTGCTGGATGAAAACACATTAGAATAAAAGTTTTAACTTGTGGTTTCACTGGATGCTGCAGAACAGGGTTACAACTGCTTTGGAACCAGGTCCTTCGGCTTCCTACCGTGTGCGCCTGATTATCTTGGTGTGGAAACCAAGTATCAATTTTGTATTAGTGATGCTGGTTAATTAAAGAGCTCTTAAAATATTTTGCAGGGCTGTGTGAATGGGGTTCAACAGCTGACCTCACTTGGGCAAAAAGAGAGCATCTCCCCAAGAGGGAGAAAGTTATCCTACTGTGTGACTGTAGTGTGATTCTGGTTTGCCTTAGAAACAGGTCTGTCTCAGAAACTTTTTAAACTTTCATTGAGGAAAAGAAGGTACATTTTTCATTGGGCAGATACATTCAGGCCGATTCTTGATTGAGAAGAGTGGAAAGAAAGCAGACACATTGAAGAACGCATGTAAATGGCATTTCATTTATCCTTCTTATGTCCTGGTGGGGTCTTTGAGAGGCCAAGTGGTTTCCAGCTTGTGCAGGCTTCACCCTGTGATGTTCCTGTTTTTCCATGCACTGTTCAGACTGTTCATCCCTGCAGAACTAGTTTGTTGTTCTTTACATCACTCACACTGAAGCAACTGTATAGAATTGGGCTTTTTAACTGTGTCTGTCAACTAGTTCTGGGGTTTGCTGGTGCTTCTCTCCCATCATCTGCAAGCTTATTATCAATTAATTTAATCAAAAGTAAACCCAACAGCTTTTACCTGAATAGTCTTAAATTTGGGATATACTTTAAAATGGAATCCTTCTTTCTATTATAGTTGCAAAAAGTACTTTATTTTCATAGCACTTCCTTATAAAGCTACTGACCCAATTGTATTAAAGACATCTGAAATTTAGAAATGGATCTACATTTTACAACATTTCTGGGTTTGAGAGCCCCTAAAAAAAGGAAATAATGGGCTAATTGCCTTTGTTATTTTCTTGCACTGTTCACTTTGTTTAGTTCTAGAGGAGAATATGCAAGAAACTTTGAGTGGGTAAAACCAGTAGAAGCTAAAGGTGCCTTCATGAAGTTCTATCCCATGCATACCCTGTGCCCTTGCATCATGGAGTACACTCTCCTAGGTGGTCCATTGTAAACAGACTGCATTAGTTCAGGAATAGTAGCATTCTCTTACTAATAATACAGAGAGAGTTTCCCTTTATAGTCCACAGTATCAGTTACAATTTTCTCTCACTAATTATTTTAGGATAGAAATTGTTACACTTTGAGACCTGGGGGAGGATGAAATTTAAAAGAAATACGCAAACAAACATAAGACAAACTGGAAAAAAGCTTCAGTCTTTCTTTTTAATGGTGGTTTTGAGCACGTAGACAGAAGAGAGGAAAGAGAGAATGAGAATAAATAGCAGTATTTCTAAGATAGCCAGTAATACGTTTTGTTTCTACCTTGCTTCAAAATGACCCAAATGAATGTTGTTTAAACTTAGCTTATTTTGTAGATACCCTTGAGAACATGATAATAAATCAAATGCCAAACAAGTTAGTTCAGCAGTTTCAAAGTGGTGTGTGTATACATAACATATGTAGACTGAGTATCACTTGTGCCTGAACCTCACTGTTTTTCTCAGTTGAGATCTGTCTTCATTCTCATGGAAACCAACCACTGATTGACAGTAATGCTGTGAACTTCCACGTATTAGCTAATGCTGACTTTTCATTAAAATAGGAGCCGAGCAGAGTATTATGGAATATTCATGGAACAAAATTCCAGAGAGAGAGGTCTCAGGGTCAGGAGGAGGGAGGGAATGGGAGACAGATGCCAGATTGCCTGTAGAGAGTCCAAGCATGTGTTTTTGTTTGTAGCAATGATGCACATGCCTTTTGTGGGTGCAATTATTGCTTCTGCCTTTGAAAGTTTCACCATAAATCTGTTTCTCAATCTCCCTTCATTTTTGACCCAAATTAACCTCTTCTCCATACAGTTCTGTTACTTAACCTCAGCTTCTCTTGAGAATATCTGTGCACCACCATGCTGTAGGTGTTCTCTCCTCAGTTTGAGAGATCACTCTGAATTAAAATATGCTTCTGGACAGATTTAATTCGTTAAGTATTTCTTTCTTTTCATGGTCTTCATGCACTGGATTTTATATTCACTGAGTTATTGCAATGAACAACACCACATGAGTGAAAACAAAATCATTCGCCCTTTATTTTTGGTCTCTGCCTACCATCCAGCTTTAAGCAAAGGCATACGATCTGTAAGTAGCTGAAAACTGAGACCTAAAGTATTTGAATATCCATTTAACATATCGTGACACTTTCCTTTTAATCTATCAAATGCTTAAAAATCTGATTTCTCTTGTTCTAGCAGTAGCTTGTCTTATTTGAGTGACACCTTGGGTCTAATGAAGCTGACTGCAGGTGACTCACAGCTAACTGTGCAACAGATGTGGGGTGAAAGCTTTTAGCAGTCATGCACCTCCAAGTGGGAATTCCCAGTCTGTAGTATCTGTGACATTGATACTGTGCTATTTTCCCATGTCAGGCTTTATTGTGGACCTGACAGGTTCAAAGTCACATAAATTATGTCTTGTCATAGAATGTTTCAGAGAAGAGGGATTTAAGTGTATTAGCATTTATTACCTTTATTTAGGAAATGGACAAAAAATTGCATCTCAGTATTCTTGTGTCTTAGGGAGCTTTGAATCTTCTGCGAATTTGGGCCGAATCCCTAGGTTGGGATGCTAGCAAATGTGCTTCAGCTCTCTAGGTGAAGAAACTGCAGTTAAATTCAGCTGCTAGTTGGGTGGTACCTGACTGAATGGAAGATGCACCCCAGTTTTACATGTATCTAAGTTACCATGAAGAGCCAAGTATCAGAATACAGGGTTATATCATACAATGTACAAAGCCAGGCACTTTCTGTGGCCTCTCCTTCTGGAAAGAGAAGTTCTTTGATAGCCTTAGGAGCTTATTTGGGGAGAAATAGCATGTTGCCTGTGGGTTTCCCCAAATGCTTGAGGTGCATCATGGTATGTCCTGCAACGTGCAGGACTGATGCTGAGAGAGTAAGAGCTGTGGAATAGCTCACAAGTGTGAGCCTTGTGGTGCTGGGTAAGTCAAGGAGGGTCAGATGAGTTGGCAGAGTTTCATGGTTTCTGGTGTGCTGCACATAGTGGTTTGAAGTAAGTGTAGCCTGCATCAGTTCTGTCAAAGCTGAGTGGTAGAACTCATCCCATGTGGGATGCAACCAACTAAATAGGGTCGGTCACTTGGAATTGCTGTTGTGTATGGATGTCTGTTGTCCTAAAGGCACTGTGAGCTTAGCAGGTTCCAGCCAAGAGCTTTCTGCAGTGCTGTTTATCAAGAAAACCATTCTTTTCAGCTAGAGGTGTGCACCTGGGCCCTCAAAATAGAAGTAATTTAAATGCATATATATATGTATTTTTATTTATTTTTATTTTATATGGGGAAAAGTTGCCTGAAGCCTGTTTATTAGTTAATAACCCCCTCCAGGTTAGCGTCTCTAATCTTGTAATGAAATTGAGTTAATAAATCCAAGATATTATTAAATAAAGTAAGTATTTAATATTACTTGTCCTCTTTGAATCCAAGTTGCAATACAACAGAATTTCATTTTATAAATAACACCTTTCGTGCTAGCACCACAGGGCATGATTCAAAAGAATCTAAATAGAACATGAATGCTGTAATCAAATGCAGACCCCAGGAAGGCAGATTAAAAAGGCATGTTGCTGGTTAGCACAGCAGACAGGGTAAGTATAGCGGGTCACAGCAGAAAAGCTAGTTACAAAAACAAGGGCACAATCAACTGAAAATTGTTTGCTTGCCCACTCCAAACCATGACTGACTGCTTCTGTGTCCATGACCTATTTTTTTTAATAAAGGAAGACTTTGAGAGGTTGTTACATTTTAATTGCTTTGTACTAAACAACAAAAATCTCGACTCTTGTGTTTGCATCTGGAGGACACTAAGAGAATACCTATTTATAGACAGAGACGCTACATCTGGAAAAGACTTTTCCACTAGGTTTATCTCATGTCTCTCTATCTCATCTGTTTGCACCCTCTGCCAGCGGCTGTGTATGTGTTCCTATATGGAGGCACACAGAGCAGAGGGGAAAGCTGCAGGGAGCTGCCATGAAGCTTCCCTTGCAGGTGTTCAGTGCTGATGACGGCAGGAGCGAAGGAAGCCTGTTCTCCAAATCCTGTGAAGCCCAGGATGCAGAGGCAGCCCCTGTCACGGTGTGACTCCCCTTTGTAGTGCAGCTACCTGGCCTGCTGCACACGCCTGGCTCTCCTGCACACACCATCTCACTGTCTTTCCTTCTGTGAGGGTGTCATGAAGGTGGAGCAGAGGTTAATGGAGCAAAAAGCTGAATTAACCTCTGTGTGCTTACCTGCAGCTGCTCCCGAGGTCTGGTTGCAGCGTGGCTTGTCTCTAAGTGCAGAGCCTGGGCTGTGTGGAGGGGAAGGGGTAAAAATCAGGGTCTCCAAGTGCTCCCCTGCCCCTGCTGGGTTTCCTCCCCCTTTCTTTGCTGAGAGGGGGGAGAGCATCAGCCTTTTTGAGGCTTGTCCTCTCTAGACTGATGCAAGGCAGGCAAAGAAACCCTTAGGTCCTACTGTCATTTTTAAAAGGATTCTGTTTAACTGTGTATTTTCTGTGTGTGCATGTGTAGATTTGCAGCCAGATGCATTCAGCCTTCGAATTCAAGTGCTAACAGCCAAGTCAGGGTACAAATAATTAAATAATTTTATTTATATATATCTGCCCATCTGTACAGATATATACATTTGTATTTGTGTGTGTAACACTGTTGTGAATATTGCAGAATATTGAACAGATGTATGAATATTACAGAAATAGAGAAAGCATGTGTTTTAATGAGGTATCACCTCCCAAGACTCCTGATTATTTGAATATCGGTCCCAAGAAGAAGGAACATGAGTACAGTTGCCTCACCAAGCTACATAAACAACGAAAATACTTCTGTAGGCAATCCATTGCTTTTACTTGAGGAGGTAGGATCAAACTAGCCTAATGCAAATAATGAATTGCAAAAACTAGTCTGTAAACAGTATTGCAGAGGGGGAAAAAAAGCCCCAACCTTCCAGAGTGGTCTGCTGTACTCAAGGTAAATGAAATATTTAGTGGTAGAAGCAGCAAAAAATGAAATACGAGATCTTGCATCCCGAGGTATTAGTGACCTGTTTTAACACAGGCTGAAAAGTGCCTTCACCAAATTAAAACTTTGAAAAAGGGCACAAATGGGAAATGTCAAAATAAAAACTCAGAGGAGAATGATTGTCCTCCTGGCTCTTATTATTTTGCAGTTCGGAGGCTGTGTCCACCGTTAACGGCAGTGAAACAAGAATGGCACAGTTCAGTCTCCTGAAAGCTGTAATGGAAATAGTCTGCACTGGCAGACAAACAGTTGGAATTTGCTGCGATTTTGATCACAGTTGCATGATTTGTTTGCTGCATGTGTTTGGGGTTTTTTCGTTTAGTCTAATTTTCAGAAACTTCATAGGCTTTTTTTTTTTTTTTAGATAGAATTTATTTGGTTCTCTGCTCCCTGTTTTTATCATACGGCCATCCTTAATGCTTAGTGATACTAAATAATAAGACTGCTTAATTTAATGCCTGCTATTGATCTCTGGACTGTTAGCAAATGACTTATTAAACGCAGAGGGCCCTCACTTCCACCTGTGTAAATCCCCTAAAGGCAGCTGAGGTATTGGAACCTAAGATCCCTGCTAGTTGTGTTACCTGCTTAGAAATGTTGAAGGTTTCTCTTGGCGTGGACAGGAATTATGTTTTCAAGTTCCATTCCACTCTTGCTCTCTGGACACCTCTCAGTAATAAGGTTTCATTTGAAAGAGCTCAAATTTGTCTCAATTTTCTTAAGTATTTCTGGCAATGCTAGTGAACATACAGGTAGTGAAGAGTGAATGATAAGCTGATCCGTAAAGGAGCAAAGCAGTTCTTCATTGTTATAAATTGAGACCACAACGGATCATAATCCAATTAAAATTTTATTAATTATAGCAAGTAGAATATGAGCAAAAACAGCGCTGGACGACAGGGGAGTCTGCGCTCCGCCAACTGCCGTCCTGAGCAGTTCAAACAGTCCCTTTTTATACATCTTTACTTCCGTGTTCATGAAGTAGTGGAGGTATTCTGTGCATGTCCTTGTTTGTTCTGCCTCTGTCGGTTCCTGGACATCCGGCAGTTATCTTGTCTTGCACAAGTGGTATCTGCATGTCCTTCTATAGGATTGTTTCCTCTGTCGGTTCCTGGACATCTGGCGGTTATCTTATCTTGCACAAGCAGTATCTGCATGTCCTTCTATAGGATTGTTTCCTCTGTCGGTTCCTGGACATCTGGCGTCTTAGTGGCTGTTTGCATAAGCGATTTCATATCTTTTGTTGCCTAACCTTTACATTGGGTTTAACATAAATCTTAATAAACAATATCCTAGTCCATAGTTTCTCACATTCATGATGTCAGATCAGCTGACAGCTTCTCTCTGTTGCGCAGAGCCCTTTCAGGCTTGGGACCTCTGGTATTAGCACATATGAGTAGATGGTCAGGTTCACAAGCTGGTAAAATTGATTAGACTCCCCCCCTTTTCGCAGTGCTCTATCAGTAATGTCACTTCTACTGCTCTGTCTTTAAAAGTCTCTTGAAAAGCTTCCTTCTTTTATTAAGATCACCTTGGTAATGTAGATCTTGAAGTGCTTTATCCATAGCTTCCCAAAAGATCTGAGCCTGAAGGAACTGTGATTTACTATGAATTTTGCATTAAAGGCTCTCAGCTTTTATTTTCAACCATACCTCAATCTTAAGCTTGTCTCTGCCTTATCCACCTGCATGGTAGACTGTTGCTAACGAGTTTGTGACAGCATTGCTTCGCCAGCAAAGAACACACAGATGTAAAACTAATTAGTTAAAAAACCACGTTTTCGTTTGTGTCTCAGAAATACAGTAGTGCTCAGGAATTTGACAGATTAGGCAATTTTTGTTAGATTTGGGAAGCTGAGTTTTGGGGTGGGTGCTATGCGCATTCAGTATTGCAGCTCTGTCTCAAATGGTAGAGTCCCCTAGAAATAAAGTGCTGATTGAGGCTACTAGGGCATTTTCAGTTATCTCATGAACTTTTTGGTCTTTTGCCCCACTTCTCTGAAGTAGGTCCTTACCTGCTGTGCTCTGCTTCCCTAGTCATGACCCAGAACACAACACTGCCAAGCACCTTGGTTCTCATCAGCAATCTGTGAGCTTCTAATCCTGTACATGTGAGGCAGTTTTCATAAGCTCCCTAATAATGACTTGTAGCATACTGGTTTCTTGTAGACTCGGGCCATCCCCCATTCTAGGTCTCCAAATGTGCTTGATAAATTACTTGAATTACTCTTTCAGTTGCCATCTGTAGTTCCTCATAAAGAGACTGCTATTTGCCTTGCCTTGTGCCACATAAGGTGATAGTTTTTTCGCAAAGCTTAGGGACTGTACTGAAGTCACTGAACTAATGTCACTTGTGAGCTGCAGTATGATAACGTTAGCTTTAAGTAGACTACAGTTGCAGTCTTGTGAGATGAGAAGGCAGGATTTGGAGCTCCGGGCTGTAAAGCTCAGAAGTTATGGGGAGGTACAAGAGAAGAGTGTTTCATGTACCTCAGGTTTTAAAATACATCAGTAAAAGTATTCTTATAAATAGTCATCATAAAACATTCGTGTTGTGCATAAATCAGTATACACATATGTACGTACAGATGTGTATGCACACATCTACATGCTGTGACCTTCTCCTCCCTTCCCCTTGCTTTGAACTTCCTCCCTGAATGTGTCCTAATGGCGGAGTGATGATCAGATCTAAAGAAATTTAGCACTGCGTGAAACCTTGGACTGGTGACATCTGTTGAATTTGGACAGTTTTGTTTGCCTACTGGGAAATCGCATGAACTTCCCAATATTACGGTTTTGTTAAGTTCGTGTTGCCCTCCTCCTTTTCCTCCCCTCCCTGCTTCCCCCCTCCCCCAGTAGCTTCAGGAGACATGGCTGCTTTCTTGCTTTTCTGGTATGGTGTAAAGTTTTCCGTCAAGAGACAATAATGTACATTCCTCTGGCAGGACGGGATGGATTTTTTTGTTTCTCTTGCTGTTGTTTATTTATAAGACATTTCCTCTTGCTTAGTGGAAGTTTGATCGTAAGAGGCTCCAGTGATTTTCCTTCCCACCTCTCCCCTCCCTAATTTCTCTGCCTCGGCACTCGCCCTGGAACAGAGAGAACTCAAAAAGCCCATCGGCGCAGGAAAAAAAGAGGGCTCGCTGCGCAGCCACGCCCTGCCACTCTCCAGAGACTGTGAGGTGATTCTCCTTCGTCACCGCTTGGACCAGGAACCACAGCCCTGGTGAATGGTGAGCTCCCAGAATTTGATGTGTCAAGGCTTCTATTCTTGGGGCCACTGCGGCGAAGCAGGAAATAAAGAGGTTGATTTTTTTCCTTTTTTTTTTTTTTTCTTTTTGGTTGTGTTTTGCCC
>NW_009914069.1:0-4949 GCF_000696875.1 Nestor notabilis
GGCAACCGGGGTGCCAGGAGAAGCTGTGCATTTATACAGAACTTATTGAGTATTGCTAAACTTTTGTTTCAATGATGCTTGTTCACAGGGGGTTCCATCTGTGAGTGTTTTTCATTCTATTATGTCTAGTTGTGACATCATAATTTTAACTTCAATAGTTTTCTTGTACAGTAAAAGAAAGTTAAGGCCTTCCTGAACAGAACAGTTCTTTGTGAGCTGCTCCAGGGGGCCACTGCAGATAGAATTCATTGTGTTTCTGTGATTTGTCACAAGCCAAAAACCATAAAGGTTCTTGACAATGCTTGTAAATTATCAAAGCAAAAAATGCCTGATGCTTTCCCTGTGTGAGGGCTGCAGCAGCCACATAGGGGTTGAAGTCAATGTCAGAGAAAGAGACTGGAATATTGACTATGTCCTAGAAAGTGTCTAAAAATTTTCCATGTAGGGCCAGCTCTCTAATGACTAGCAATTTTTTTGATGTAACAATCTCGGTTTAGTTGAGTAAGGGCTTTAAAAGAAAATAATCAAAGAAAAGAGTAGTTATAATCATAATGAAGCATCATGGGAGCAGCAAACATGCAGAAACGTAGACAAACCTGATGTTTTATTGAAAAAAGAATAACTTCCCCCTCCCGCAGTCTAAAACAGTAGCACAACTCCCATCTCTCTGAATTTCCACCCAGCATTTGATATGTTACCATTCAGGAATTACACTTATCAGGGAGATTAGACCCAGAACTGTAAGGTTGAAAACAACTGTCTTAAGGTACAATTACCACCTGGAGGAAGTTATCATTAAAGCTTTGTCAGGTTGATATAAGAATAGATTATTTATTTTTTTTTTTTACTTATTGAAATAGTCAATAATTATAGTCATATTCTTCATATAAACTTTTGGTATTTTCCTCAGGTGAAGGAAGTACTGCACTTTTAACTCATCTATTGCAGAGCAGGGAAGTATGGTGTTACAAAACTCTATTTTGTAAATTTTTATCTGTTTTCCAGAGCATAACTCCAGGTAGTGCTTGGACATTGGTCCTATGTTACTTTAGGCTCTCTAAATGACTTAGGCTCTTCAAATGACTCTAGGGCACTACAATGTTCTAGTTCAATAGAAATGTTCTAGTGCAATAGAAGACAAGATTTATATCTGGATGTAACCTTGAGGGTTATGAAGTCTCACTTTCCCGATTCATATTAATCTGTAATATGAATTATATTGATATTGTATACATATGTACATACATGTCTGCATGTGTGCATTTGGTAACATTTGTGTCAAGAATAACGTAATAACAGTTTCAATCCATACAATGCATAGCACAATAGAGCCCTGATCTGTAACTGGGACTCCCACAGTTCTAGTACAAATCACTGGGAGGTCTCAGGTTTTTTTCACCTTTTCAAATCCAGTTATTGCTTACTTGCCCATCCTTAGAAATAGCTCTGCTGGTTCTGACTGGCTCAAGACTCTGTGATAAAGGTCATATAAACTTTGGATAAAGCAGGCCCTGAGATTACGGTTCTAGTTAGAAGTCTTGCATTGTGATCTGCACAAAAGCAGTGAGTTGTCCTGTGGATCAAGGTGCACATTTAGGGCCTAAGAAAACAGTAAGGAATAGTTCTTACTATCAAGTTTCAATTTTGCATTGCTACTTTAGGACTTCTGATTCTTACCCCATGTTCATACATATTTAATTATTGCAAAAAACAAACCAATATTAAGCTTTTATTTCTGAATTTCTGATTTTTTTCCTAAATTTCTGAAATTTGAATAACTTATATCTAAAGAATGCCCTTTATTAAACTCTAAAAGTGGTCACATTATCGGAATGCCAAAACTGGTTGAAGAATACATGCTTTTATGACTTACAGGATTGGGTTGAAGTATTTGGAAGAAACATGTTAAAATCTCAAACTTTCAAGTAGCTGTAGCTGTCAGTCAGATGTGTGAAGAATACAGTGTATGCCTTTATAGGAAACTCCAGCTGCTGGAGTTTCCTATGAAACAACTGGTGCTATGTTTTGCAGTTCAAAAGTTGCAATGGTAACAAAACAAACAACAAAAATAAGAGAGCACAACTTGTGCTCCTTTGTGTGAAAGACAAACAAAGTTGCAAAGTTATTGGTGTCACTTTGCTTAGAATCTATACTTTAGAATAGAACTCTTCTGAAGGAGCAAAGACTCAAGCTTTGCTAAAGGCATAGTTCATCATGTGGGTAAATATACATGTGGGTAAATACACGTTTGGTCTGTCTGCCGAGACAAATTGTCAGCGGCTGTCTCTCAGCTGCAGTTATTTAGCATCATTAGGCAGCTGTTGCTATAGGAAAAGATGGTCGAACCTCACATAAAAATATGTATGTTTTATGGCATTGGAATGCTTTGCTACATTGTAATGTCTGGCATAAGTATAAAAGGATTTCTTTTACTATTTATTGGTTACTATTATTCTAATCAGATTCTTTTGGAATGATAACACTAGGTACTTACATACTGGCACTACAAGGGCCTTATTTATCAGGGAGCAGAATGGAAAACCTAATTTTTATGTAAATGCAGAAAAAATGCCAATAAAAAGTGCTTAGAGTAACTGTCAGTAGTACTATAGGGGTATAATGACTATCTTGACTTTTTTTTTTAGTCTTACTGTTTTCAATGTATTACTTGGGAGATTCTGACAAGTATTAGGTATTAAAATCCGATTAACAGATTTAATGTCTGGCTGGACACACAGAATTTTGCTGATATGGAATGAAAATGAGAGCTATCACTAGGATGCAGTAAAGCAGAAGAGAATATATGAGGATTTTTAAGTGTATAAAGCAGAACTGCTGAAAAATAGTCGTGTTTCAATATGTGAGTCAGGATGCAGCAAAGACAAGAGATGTTCAGAACAGCGGTTCCTTGAAGCTATATCACAGAAGACTTTTGGTCTGTGTCAGGCAAAATAGGAATATGAACTTGAATCTCTAAGCAGTATGTTGTTGGCTATTATGGCATATTTTCTATCTCAAACTATGAATGGCTTCATTCTTATTTCAGAACAGAACAAATTCTTTTCTAACTAATCTCTATATTGCTAGCAATTTTTTCTCTAGTGATGTCTGTTTCAACATGGATGTTAAGAGTGCTTTATTTCCCAGTTGCTGCTCAAGAAAAGAGATGAAGATCTGAGTTCATGAAATGGATAGTATTTATGATAATATTGGAAAAATTCCCAAACTGCAAAAGAACCGGCCAGTGGAACCTTCCCTCACTAGACGCAGCACTTAACTGCTGTGAAAGGAAGCTGTCAGAAATGTTACACATGGTTCATATACCTTGTCCCTGATTATTCTAATTTTACTTTCAAATCTAAGTACCACTTGCTTGTGGATCCTTTGGCCTCCTTTGGCACAGATGATATTGAAAGTATTTATGGTCTAACACCCTGACTCTGAAGCTTCAAGTACCCAGCTTCAAGTATGGTGATTACTGGGAAAGCCTGGATTAACCCTGGTGTCATTTGTACCTAGAGCTCAGTCAGAAAGACAATGGCTCCTTCTCAGGAAGCTGCCACTTCTGTCTGTCTCAGTCTGGAAGGAAGTTTATATAAAAATTTTTGAAAATAAGTGCCTTTTAAAAAACATTACTAATGGTATAGTCATCCAGTAGGGCATGCTGACGCTGATGTGTTGTGTTGTTAGTAGTTGCATTGTATAACAATAGTCTTGCTCTTGTTTATATCATTCAAGCCATGCCAGAATAATTGTGTGCAATATGACATGAAATACAAAAGTAATGGTATCAGAGAAAAATTTTTATTCTTCTCAGAATCTTCATAAAACAAGCACTTCACAGAAACCTAATTTTGTCTCTAACAGTTCCACAACTACTTTGGTGATCTATTTAGCATTTGATTATACTGTACCTAAATTCACTGAATAGACCCAATGCAAAAATCTGTGTTTCTGGTGAGTAGTATTTTATTTCAGATGGTTTTAAAGAACCTGTGGTGTTTTCTATAGTTCTTTTGCAAGGTAATTTCTATTGGTCTCTGTTAAAACCCCAAACTCTCTTTATTAAAGGACTTTTACACCAAAATATTGGAAAGAGCATACTTCACATTTATGTGCTTCTGTTTTAGCCTAGAGAAAGAATAAGGGTTTTTTCAGACTCTTCAGAATAAGAAGATACTGACTGAAAATCATCTGGTGCTTTCACTGAACCTCAGCTGAAAGCTCCAGGTGATTGTTCCTTGTGGCTGTCTAAAGCAGTCTTATTTCAAACCTCTTCTATACAAAGACTTGCAACAAAATGGGTTATTTAGAAAAAGAGCCTTGTAAGAAACATACTTTCCTGTAGAAAAAAAAGAGCACAAAGCTGAGCAGTTGTGAAAAGGTGTTAAACACTTGGAAATCTTTGCCTATTTACTGCATTTCTTTTTTGTCATTCTCTAAGTTCTATAGACAAGTAATTGCATTTGAACTGCAGGCCCATGAAGACAAAGGATCAATGATATGAACTAAAACTTCTTGTTGAAGATTTTAGCTAATCTTACAAAGGACCATCAAGGGTGCATTTCAATTGCCAGGTTGGTTTATTGAACCTTATTGCAGGTGTTCCAGTTTTCTATGTCTCATGCATCCTATCTGGAACCTGTGGATGATCTGACTAGGAGTCCATTGTTATTACGACCCCTCCTGCGGGCCCCTGCCTTTGGCATTTAGCCATGTACAAAGAGACTGTAAGTAGGCACCATGCAGTTTACAAATATTAGCAATTATTTATTATCTAACATTGCACTGTTTCTCAATCTGACAGATGTGTAAGTGCCCTTGCAATAGCTTTGTAGGCTTTCACACTCATTCTTGAGGTTTCCTAGTGTCCACTGTACTGCAATATTACTACTGAAGTGCTACAGCTTTGCTGATATGAGAATAAATTGGTTTCCTTATGCCACTCT
>NW_009914069.1:4980-15659 GCF_000696875.1 Nestor notabilis
TTTTGTTACTCTGGGGAACAGTACCTGTGCTGAGATTTTTTGTGGAGGAAAGGAATGCATGGTGATGTCATGGTAACCAGGTAGATTGGATTTGGAACAATACAGATTATGTCAGCTATCCCAATCACTGTCACAAGGATTGATGTCTTGTGTCCTGCACACTGTACCTTACTAATCCTGCATCACTTTTTTCAAGTATTGAGTTATCCTCTGGCATTTTGAATGACCTGATTCACAGCATAGTCTAGCTTTCATCAATAGCTTTGGAGTTGCTCTAGTCTCTTTCAACTGCTGACCTAACTCCTTGATTCAAATTCCTAAGGTACCAGGTTTTCTATGCTATTCATCATGTTTTGCTGTATTTATTTCATCACAGAGACTGAACATGCATTCTCTTCTCCAGAGATTCAGGTACACCTTTTCTTCCAGTTCAGTGTAAAACTTTTTTATCCCCTACCCATGCACTAAGTTGCCATTTGCCTCTCTCCAGAATCCCATCTCTGCTTTCAGACCTGTTTTTTTTTCTTGCCCTTCTCTTGTTTTTTTCTCTCCAAGAAGTCCCTTTACTCTTTTTAATAGCAGAGGCAAATTAGCTGCAATTCTCCACAAAGTTCATGGCACAGAAGCTCAAATGTCTGCCCTGGATTTAGTGCTCTCTCATGACAGATTGCAAATGCATTTCTTGCCTCTCTCTCAATGCACCTTAGCCCTGAAAACCTTCCTGATCCCATCAGGGTCACTTCTGAATGACTCACACCTCCAAGCTTGCATCTGGAAGAAGTGATTTTTTTTTTTAATTTATTTTTTCCTCAGAGGACTGATTTCTGGGTTTATGTTGTGACCTTCTGTGCAGAACAGTCTGAACAGGACTCTACAAATTACCACCCATTACCCTAAATTACAAATCAGCAATCCTGCTTTCACTTTCTGGCTTTCAATCAAAAGGATGTAGGCTGTCTACATGGTCCATTGACCTGTTACAGCTATTCTTTTGGGTCACTGTGTTCAGGTATCTTCAAGCCGTGTACAAAGTGACCCTGCAAGTAGGATGTATGTAGCTTATGAACATAAAATAATTATCTATGGGCCAAGAAACAGTTAAAAAATTTTGATAATTTTATAAGGTATTAGGCTACACATCAGTATGCTTAGCCTGAGACAAGCAGCTGCTAAGACATCCAAAGAGTCTTTGCTGCCCAGGCAAAGGCATCAGTCAGTTGGAGGAAGGTCAATATCCACAGGGATGGATACTTACTGTTCTTAAGCTGCTGTTTTATGGTAATTGTCCTATAAGTAAATGCTAACCCCCACAGGACCTATATCTCGTCTTGTGGAAGTATACATTGGCCTGGACCCTAGACCATTGCTATGGGGAGGAGGAATGAAATACCCTTGGCAGGCATTTTCACCACATCTTGTTCTGAGAGAACTGATTCATGCAGGATGATGGCAAGATTCATTCTCCTAATGTGGGTCATGCTTCCCTGAAGCCAAGAAATGAGGGTAGCCATCATATGTCACTGCATTTAGGGCAGCAGCACAGGCATCAGTGGCAGCAGAGCAGGCAGCATAGCTTTGCAGTAGATTTTATGTACCAGCTGTGGACATGCGTCTGTTGTTGCCTCTAATATGGAGGATCACAACTCTGTACAACAGAGAAGACATGGAGAGAGTGCAGGTGAGATGCTAATGAGGTCTGTGCTGGGTAGTTACAAAAGACTTCAGTGCAGCTCTCTCAGAGTCACACTTCCAGGAGTACCCAAAGAAGACAAAGAAGAAATGAGCCACTGTCCTCCCACCCAGGTTCCTGCCCACTGAAGATAACAAGGGCATTGTACACATTCTCTGCACCATTAAGGAAACTTGCTGTATTACAAGAAAAGTGTAGGTTCAAAGAGGAATGTGGTGTGGAATAGGAACTGGAAATAGGAGTCAGGTGGGAAACAGGGAGGGTGCCTTGTGAGATGCTGGAGGCACCTGTGGGGATAAGTCTCATTCTGGTCTCAGAACTGCAGGGATTTGCAACACACATCTTGTGGAATTGCAGAAAATTGTAGGATCTGCTCTTCTGCTGTAGATCAAACTCCTAATACTCTGCTATAGTTGTGTGGTCAACAACTTTAATATGATTTAATTAAAAGCTGTTAAAATCGAGAAATGTCTCATAACTAGGTGCTACCAAAAAAGGTCTGAATTTGGTGGTACCATCTCTATATACAAAGCATGAGATAGTCTATACATCTTTCTTTGACTAGATTTTTGACTTGAAGTTTTAGGCAAGAATCAAGTCCTGCAAGAGCTGAGAGGGTAAGATGTTATGTTACACATGCAGCAAACCTGTAAGTCAGAGGCATGTCTGACTGCCTTCCCTGGTGCTGTATACTTCAGAAATGTAGGGTCCCCACTGTGGGTTTGTTGGCCTGGTGACAAAGCCACCTCTAGGTTTTAGCAATCCACAGTGAAAGCAAGCAGGACTCTGGAGAAATCCTGCTTGTGTGTCTTCCTAAGGCTTGTGTATTGTGAAATGTTTTGTACAAAGTAGTTTTCTGGTACTCCCCTATGTAAGTTTTGTTTTCTGTGTATTTGTCTTTTTTCTTCACTGAATATTAGGGGAAGGAAGAGAAAAAGGAGAGATTTTGAAGATCGTGTTTTGGAAAAATCTTCTTTCTCCTCCTGTGTTTCCCTGAGGAGTTTCACCAGCTCTTATCACTGCCATTTTTTGAACCTCACAGCATGACAGAACCTGCCTTCCATTTGTTCGATCCTTTTGTTTTCTAATGCAGGAGTAGCCTTAATCAAATCAGTTGCTCAGGCACCAGAATCTCTCCAGGCTTTATCCTTTTCCCATCCCGAACTGGATATAGCACTGCTTAACCAAATTCTCAGAAGAAAAATGTCACAGAGCCACAGTCTCTCTCTTGCCTTTAAAAAGCGCAAAATATAGTGACACTTCTAAGGACTTGGTAGGCATGTTAGAAGAGAATGTTATATTCCTGAGACAGCTGGAGATTTTTGGTGTTTGATACTCCTACAGTATTTAAATTATAGACCCATTACAAAAGATTTACCTAATTTATGTTTCCAATGAACTTCATTCCTTTTAAAAGCAATATGAGACTATAACCATTTTGGCCTTTTTTCATACAGTTTGTGGACATGCTGTAGGAAACTCTGCTATTCCCTTCTTGTATGGGTACAGAAGTCATGTAAAAATCTGCTAAATTTTAAGTTCAGAAAAACGTTGCCTCACAAAGACATTGTTGATTCTTATGAGATTGTGGAATTTCTTCATTGGTACTTTTCAGAACAAGTTCAGTCCTAAAATGTATCTAGGCTTTGGTGTTCTGCAAACAGTCCAGTTTAAGTAAGAAAATAATTTGTATGTTTTGCTTGCAGGTTGAAGTAGAAAGTTTTAGCTGTAAAGTATACTACTTGTATACTTTGAATAATATATTAAGCTGTGATCTTTTTCTTCACGCTATTTAAACAGTGCTGTTTTGCCAGTCTGTAGTGTCCTTTTCAAATGACCTTTCTAGTAGAACATGTTGTATTCTTTGACAAATCCAATTTAATTTGAAGGCTTCTCTGTGCACATTGAACATATTGCCATTTTTTTCTTAATTTATGCCCAATGCCGCAAGGAGGTACAGACCTATTTAATAAATCAGTGTATAATATTAAGAATATGCATAAGTCTTTACAAGATCAAGATTAACTCTACAACCCTTGCTGAAAGTGATTATCTCCTAAAGAAGCATACTCAGGAAAACCGGCCAGATTTATTGTGTAATAGGGAGAAGTCATCTTAATTAATATTTGATAATACTGGAGAACTAAGCTGAAAAATGTACACTTTTTACAAGAAAGTAATTGGAAGGCTAAAGATATGGACTGCAATGAATGTGATATAATGATTTATTTTATGTATTCTAAACCAGGTATAAGCTTCGTATTGGAAAAAAAAATTAATGTATTAGGATTAGTCTGTAAGACCTTTACTAGAGAAACTAACCCACATAAAACCTGCAGTGCATTTTATGTGTAAGTGCTCATCACTGGGTGTATAGGGTTCATGAATAAATCATAGTAAGATACACTTTCATGACATTATAACATACTAGTTTTTTTCCTGCACAAATTTGTGGAAGGAAGGTTACTATGGTAACAGAAGACTCATCTGAATGATTGTATGTCAATTGCTGAGCATTTCTATGCCTGGCTTTTCCAGCGTACCTTTCAGTTTCAAACTAAAATTTTAAAGCTACAAGAGATAATGACCAAAATGTAAGAAGCCCCTCAACAAATAAGCAAAAAGACATGAGAAAAAAGAAAAAAAGTGATTAAACTTTGTGCCATAACTGTCTCTCTCTACAGAACCTGTTTTCTTAAAGTAAAATAAAATAAAAATCAGACTTGTCAGCTAGTAATTTCAGCATCTCAGTATGTTTGTTGACCCAAACTAGTTTTGCAAAAATACACAAAATAGGATCTATTTCTAAAGAAATCTGGCCTTCCTTACAGGAATCAAATCATGAGATTTCTTCAGCAATTTTATAAGACTGTTACTATAAAGCTGCAAGAATCCGAGCTCAAGGCAAGGTGAAAATGGCATGCATACAACAGCTGTTCATGGCACAGGAATATCAGAATAGTCATGACTAGAATGCATCTGAATTTTCAAACCCCAGTTTCATTACATAATTTGAAGACAGACTGTCTTCCAGTTTCAGTAACTGGTATTGAAAAAAGCAAGGTCAAGTGCTTACCTTACTGCTCAAAGCCTGGAGTTCCAAGTTCTGGAAGGAAATCTGCCATGTGGATCAGAATAGGACAATTTTCAGGCTCTTTGCCTTAGAATTTCAAGCCTTGTGAACCTTGTAAGGTGTCACTGAGTTGGGAATATTCAGGCTGCAGTTCTCTACGATTCTAGATTTAGTAAGGATTAAAGCTGAAATACAGCATGGATTTAATATTGAATTTCTAAAACTAAATACTATTATTTTTGTAAATACTAATTACAACTATTGTTGTTATTTACTGTAGTACATTCTCAGCATTCTGCTCCTTGCTCAGGAAATCTTAAAAGTTTTGATTCTGGCTCCAAATTGAATTTTTATTTTTCCCAGAAATCTGAAGTAGAAATTAAGATTTTCAAAGGGTTCATCAAAGGAGAAGGTTTATGACTGTAAGTTTATCTTGTGTTCTTAACAGAGAAGATATATTTGTGAAATGATTTGGCCTTGATATTTGAAGTAGGATTCTGCCAGCAGCTCTTCTGCTTCATCTATTGTAAAAGACAGGATTGCATTGTTACATGAGTGATTTGAATGTATACTCTAGAATGCCAGTTTGTAATTAGTGTATCACTACTGGTGAAGATCAGTCAAATGAACTACAGCTTCTGCATTCTCTCAAAGCAGTATCTGTGTACCTGGATGTTATGCCTATCTGTCTTGGAGGAGTGTGAGGTGTAAAGGACTAGGGATGAATGTAGATGCTACCTTCATGTTAGCTGGAACAGGAGAAACGGGGTTAGGTCTCCGGTGTAGAGGTTATTGTCCTTTCAATACTGTTGAATCAGCTGCTTGTGAAAATGGTGCCAAACATTCTTCAGTCTATGAAGTGAGTGGTTTAACAAGTTTGAACTGAAGGGTTTTGCTGGTTTTGCTCTTTGTCTTTGTAATGGATGTATTTTTAGTTGGTGTTTTACTTAAAAGGAAGTAAATGTTGGTTCATTTTGAATGAAATTTAGCAGTTATGTGAGCAGATCTGATGTGGGAATGTAACAGCCATATGGAGGTATGCAGCTAACCTATCTCAAGACTCTTTTGGGAGTGCACATCTGTCTACACACTCAGAACTGTCTTTATGATTTGCAGTCCCAGTCTAGACCAGAGCATCTATTTCTTTATATTTTGTGCAATTACTAAGTTTCATTCAGTCAAGTTGCATGATTGGGTACACTATGTTTGTACCTAGAATATCTTCTAAGGTCTCAAATGCCACACTTTCCAAAATCCCAGGGAAGTCTAATCATCATTTCTTTAGCATGTCTAGAGCAACAGGTGAGTGAACCTCCAGCATGCAATTTGGGTAAGTATTAACTTTAGAGATGCCTTCCCAAGAATAAAGTATCTTGGCTGATACGTCTTTCCACATGATTCACAAAGATAAATATGCTTTTTATAATCACAGTGATGGAAAACTGTGAAAGCCTGAGTGCTTAAAACTGTACATTCAGCAGAATGCTGCAGACTAGGAATCTCAGAGGAGTTGCTGTGAAAGAATACTGGTGACCAAAGGAGGAAAGCGGGAGATGGAAGAAGTGATTTGGCTGAGCTATTCCAGTTTTTTATGAGCTAGCATATTTTATTTCTATCTGAAGAAAAACAGAAATAGAAATATTGCTTTTGCACAAGGAAAGTGAAAATTATTGCACCAAAAATTAATTTGGTAGAGTTGTGTGTTACTGACTGCATTTCATGGTATAGCACCACAATGTCCCCAGGAAGCCAAGGGAGGTGATTAGTCTCCTCTAGTCACCATTGGTTGTACCCTGTCTGGAGTGCTGGAATAAGTTCTGGGCCCTCTAGTACACAAGGGACAAACTGGAGTGAGCCCAGTGGAGGGCCATTAGGATGAGCAAGAGACTGGAGCATGTGTTATGTGAGGAGAGGCTGTGATATGTAAAGATATGTGTGGGGAATATGGGGAAAATTAGAGAACACCTCCCACCAGTCCCCTAAAATTATATTATAACATTAACGAAACCTTAGAGTAAAATACAGCTGCTATGTGTTACTATGGAGAAGCCTGGACAGATACAAGGGCCTCCTACAAGGTCAGGATGAACAACACTGACAAAGAAAGAAAGGAAAGATAGCAGGAAAGGAGGATTTGCCCTTGTGTAGGTGGATTAAGAAAGAGAGCTAATGGATCTCTAATCAGGAAAGAATATCCTTGAAGGCTGGTACAGCACATGGGCATCGTTAACATACAGCTTCACACATTAGCAAAACATGAGTAGGGTGTCCTTTTGAAGAAAATGATGTAACCTTATGGAAATTAACTGACCACACTGTACATTAATGGGAGGGTTACAGAGAGTTACTAACCTGAATCAAATTGTATGAATGTGTGAAATCAGGAAAAGAAAAGCAGGGAAGACTCCACTGTAACTTCTGGGATCAGTCAATGGGCTGAACCTGTGTTCTCCCCCATAATGACACCTATTGGATAAGAAATTTATCTTATGCATGCTCAATAGCTAACTCATGCTAGCTGTTACTAGTCATTATAGTCTGGTTGTGTATCACTTCAAGCTTGTTACTGCAGAAAGCCCCTATCACCAGCAATCTCTGAACCTTAATTTCTCACGATTTTATGTTAATAAAGAGTGTTATGCCATAAACTGTCAGCATTAGTCCTTCGTGGGCGCTAGCAGTTGCTGGCAGTGGGTAACATATTCAGATAAAGTAGGCAGACCTGCTGAAGGGTCCCTCGATGCTGTTGGCTCATTTCCCTGAACAAGTCAGTTGAATCGCCCTCTGCTCCAGCAGGACTGTTCAGTGAAGCCAAGACTCTTGTGCCTCACCAGTCTGTCAGCTTTCCTGGGATGTTGATAGACAAATCAAATCCTAGGGGTGGAGAAAATCTCCCCTCCTTGCATGCGACAATATGTTTCCATAACTAGAGTGCAAACCTGTTTGTGTTTGGGTTGTTTTAGTTTTTCTCCACCCCCTTCCCCCCCTTTTTCTTTTCCTCCTTCCCTCTAGTTGTATAGTAAGATTATTATTTGGAATATGCCTCCCTCCTGCATGTTTTTTTCTTCTCTACTTTTGCTGATCATGGTCCTAAGATGCCTTTTGTCATGAATGAATAATCATCTGGGAGACTCAAGTAAGAGAATTAGGCTTCCCTATAACTTCACCAAGACAGAAATGACTGATGTCACAGGTTTTACTCTTTGATGTCAAACAGGGCTGGGAGAGGGCTGTGGTCTCTTGTCAACATATTGTTTCTAGTGATTTTTCTAGTGAAAAATGTGTGGCTTTTCTCTGCAGCTGTTCCTGCTATGACAGGGCACTCAGGCAGCGTGTACTAGAAAACTAAAGGAGAGTCAGAGCTTGGAGCCAAGTCCTATCCCACTCTCATCCACATTTTGTTATTAATTGTTAAGCTGGTAGCACAATTCCCAGTGAGGTTTTGGCTCAGGTTATACTTAGGGATCATAGCATGATCCCCAGCTCAGTTTATTTAGAATAAGTGAATAGGTCACAGCACTACAGGGTTCCTCCTGGACTGAAGTATTTCTGAATTTGGCTAGAGATGGTTAGATCATTCATGGTAAGCCTGTGAGCTTACACTGTAAGCTTTTTAAAAATTTATTATTATTTTTATTGTGTATATTCTCTTTTCCAAAGAGCAATGCTGGAATAGTCATAAATATTTGCTAAATAATATTGTAAATAAAATCCACTGAAGGCTGGTTGGGTGCAGCTTTTGTTTCTTCTTCTTCTTTTTATTTTGTTTTCTTTTTTTCCCCCCCTGCTACTAATACTTTGTTGATTATGTGAAACACAGGACTCATGGCTGAGTCCTAAAACTCTTTCGCTCCAGACTGCTATCTTAACAGTTAAAAAAGAATGCACATCTAGTACAAATTTGGCCCAAATAGTTAATTTGCACTAACACTTTTTAGACTGATCAGTGCTTTTGTGAGTAAACTGGAGGCTGCCTAAAAACCTGCCAAAACTGTGTGCAGGTGACTTTGGGAGTTAGCAGTGGGAAGAAGCTGCCCCACTTTACTGCAAAAATGTTCATGAATTTGCTTTTGATTGTTTAGCTCTGCTGTAATTACTGCAGTGGTTTGAGTCTTCTGCTTTTGTAGTAGCTCTTGTCTGTTTCATTTCACGCCTGTAACATTAATTTTACATGATGGAATACTCTACCAATGGTGCCTCCTGGGATTTTATCTGGCCTCTAATTGGCAGTTGATAAGGTTTTTTGAATCCTGAAGAAATTTGATGCCAATTTTATAGTGTGGATTTATGCTTCCTGCAATTTGACCACATATTGATTAAATTGTTTAATTTAGATTTAGTATTATCTTGTATGTTCCTTTTTCTTTCAGAATGCACCAGCCAGATATTAATGTGGAATAAATATAATGAAGAAATATGTATAAATATTTTATGGTGCATCTATAATATACATTAATTTTTTCGTAAAGAAACAGCAATTCTGAGAATTTCTTAAAACATCCCAGATCAGTGAGCACCACTTTAATCTTCAATCTTTATTCACACAAAAATTTTTAGAGTGAAAAATTAGTGGAATTAGGAAAAAAACCCCAAACCCAAACTTATATATGTATTTGGCTGGTGCTACTTTACATAGCAGAAACAATGCCAAACTTGTGTGCCAAAAATGTATTAAATGCTCATTGAAACAAAAAGGAGAATGGTGGAGAAATGAAATGGATATTCATCATTGCTCTCATTCCTGTTTTGTGAATGTACCCTGGAAGTTATATGATATGGCATATGGTATATCTAACCCTACTGTACTGTAGGCTGTTTCCTGAATGTAAATCTAGAACTTAGTGAAACTTAGTTTTCAGTTCTCCTGTCACATTTACTCTGAAGCAGAAAGAATATTTTCATCTGATGGCCATTTTCCAGAAGAATGAATATGGAACACATGTAACATAATAGATATTATGTATATTTTTCAAGTATGTCACACATATATATAAACACCTATATATGTCTGTGTGTGATACTGGCTATGCAAGGATTCTAACCCAGTTTCCTATCTTAAAACTACATGTAGTAGGAAGTTCTCATGTGTATGTCTAGAAAGTTAGGGGTAATATGAGTATATTATTTAACTGACTAGTGCAGAAGTCTGAATAGCCACATTTCTTATTTTTGAAATACAGATTCAATATTGTTAGTCAAGGAGTTGAGTGTGAGTAGTGGGTTTTTTTTCTTTTTCTTTTTTTTTTTTCCTGTTTCTTAATCCCCCCACCTCTCTCCCCACAGTTTAGTTTTGATTAGGGAGGCAGCTATTTGAGGAGATAGATGATAACCATATAGCTTATGTGTTCATGGTTTCTAGATTTGCAGTATCCCTCCCTGATATATCCTTTCTGACTTCTCTGCTGTGAAAACAAAACTTTAGAACCAAATTAGACTCCTTGGTACTGCCAGAACGTAAATCATGCTTGAGACATGGGAGGGAATACAACAGAGTGAAAAAATAGGAAGAAAGGAATCATCCTTGTCTGTTCCTGGGGCATGATGTCACCTCTTACAGCCTCAGATTTTTGAGTACCTTGCTTTTTCACTCAGACTTGAGTTCCAAAATAAACACAAAATAAGCACCTAAAAGTCTTCAAAATAACTGTGCAACCTGTCCTTTACTCATGCAATTAGTATTCTAGTTAGACAGAAAATACAAATTGTAGTGTATATCATGTTAACGGGTATTTCTGATAAAATATTGGACTACAATATGTGTTAAGGTCTATTAAAGTAGTCCCACTTGCATGCATTGATCTGAAACTTCTAACTTGAAGCCCTTGAAACAATTCTCGAATTCATCACTTCTTGGGGATTATAAATAAAAAGCAAAGAGTTTATGTATTTGTCGTGGTTTAAGCCCAGCTGGCAACT
>NW_009914070.1:0-28947 GCF_000696875.1 Nestor notabilis
TGCCGGCTGGGCTTGAACCACGACATAGTTCCAACCCCCACTGCCGTGGGCATGGACGCTTCATGCAGCCCAAGGCTCTGTCCAATCTAGCTTTGAACGCTTCTAGGGATGGAGCATCCACAACTTCCTTGGGCAACCTGTTCCAGTGCCTCACCACCCTCATAGTAAAGAACTTCTTCCTTATAGCTAACCTGAACTTCACCTATTGAAGTTTGAACCTGTTATGCCTTGTCTTATGGCTACAGTCCCTGATGAAGAGTCCCTCTCCAGCATCCTTGTAGGCCCCCTTCTGATACTGGAAGGCTGCTATGAGGTCTCCACGTAGCCTTCTCTTCTCCAGGCTGAACAGCCCCAACTTTCTCAGCCTGTCTTCATACGGGAGGTGCTCCAGCCCCCTTATCATCCTCGTGGCCCTCCTCTGGACTTGCTCCAACAGCTCCATGTCCTTCTTAGGTTGAGGACACCAGAACTGCATTAAGTACTCCAAGTGAGGTCTCACGGGAGTAGAGCATAGGTTGATTCTCGGAGATGGACAACTCCTCTGTAAAGCCATTGTGCTCCTTTATCCTTTGGCCTCTTGCTTTGTAAGCAGGTTTTGAAGACTTGGGTTGATTGTAGCTTTATTATATTTGCATTCTATGAATATTGCCTTTGTGGTTCGGAAAAGTGTTCTGTATCGTGCAATTTGGCTTCCAGTGCTATTACTCCTGTTCCTGAAGCTTGTAACTGGCCACAACTACAGGTGCATGATGTTAGCTGGTAATTCTAGCAGTTTTTAATTATCTGAGTTACCTGGATGCTCTCCCTGATTTATGTATTCAGATGAGCTGTCTGTCCAGGTTGTGTCAGGAAGGACTTACTTTGGAAGACAAACTACCTTTGAGGGTTTATTTATTGTTGCTGAGTGTGTTTGATTCTTTAAGCTGTTTGAAACAGTTTTCTTCATTTTTGGGGATACAAAGCATTTTGTAGTCTCCTCTGCTTTTGTTGTTTTCTTGTTGTGGTACTACAGACTTTACTTTTGCTATAAAAAATACTGGAGTCATGATTTATGTCTAGAGGGACATGGGATATTATGGATTGTTCTACACTACTGGTGAAGTTTGTAATTCTTAACAACAGTACTCAGTGACACAATGGGTTTGTCTTCAGTCTTTCCTTAGGTCTGACTGTGTGTGACTCCAGGAGACTATGAAACCCTGAAACATGTAAGGGAAATACAGCATGTGAAAATCGTAATGCCTGGACTTAATTTTTCTGTTTGCTGTTGATGATAGATTCTAAGTAACACATAAACCTATCATATTCAGGATGTTTTATATGGACTAAGTTGGTTGTTTTCTTGTGTGGGGTTGTGGGGGGGTGTTTTGTTTTTTTTTTTTTTCTTTAAAGAAAACTGAAATGAATGTGAGACAGTCTCCTGAATGCAAAACTTGATGTTCATAACTTCTTGCTTCTTAGCTCATTGAACCTTTTTTTCCTCAGGTTAAAATGTTTCCATGGAGACATTTTTCCCTTCATAATAATGTACCAGGTGATAGAATTGCTGAAATATGTGAAGGATGCATTATTTCTCTGGTACAGGCAGGCTGTAGTCCTGAGATTTGCATAAAACCTCTGGTAGGTGAATTATATAGCTAGGAAGGCTTCACATTTTTAAATCGAGAGAAAGGCAATAAAATAGGGTCTTCCAGCCACTGAGCAGGTGTTTCCTGGGCTTACTAGTAGAAAATGAGAGAATCGGGCAGACACACCTGGAGAACTGGGTGTGTGGATTCAACAGGCTATGGAAGCAGAAAAAACTAGTTGAAGCCTGACCTCCCTGGTTTTCACTGGCAACTACAGAAAACATGCAGCACATCACTATGGAATTACATTTTTATTGCTGGTCTCAGTTTTAACTTGAAATTTCCCTTTGACCATGGAAACAAGAAGCATTGATAGGGTGCAGCTGTGCTAAATTTACACTCTGCTACAAGTGCTTACCTTCCTTTAATACCAAATTGTAACTACATCTTTAAAACTGTGTTTTAATCTTGATCACAGTGTTAGTCTGAAGATGTCATTAAGCACTTACAACATATATATATACACACACAAAAAAGATATATAAATGCAACGTAAGGAGAGGTCTTGATTTACTTTCTGTGAAGTCTAAAGGAAGTTTCTTATAAACCTCAACTCTAGCGAAAACTTCTAGTTTGGGAAATGTTCCACAAAATCTGTGCCACAGTGTATTACTCCACCTCTGGAACTTTCACATTTTCTACATTCATTTCTTTTTAAATGGGCTTTGTTTTGACTGACCCTCACAGGGAAAAGGAGAAGGGTATGGTGAAAGTACCATAGAAAACAAAATCCTAGACGTGCCTCCACCATAATGAACCCAGACAGATCATCAGCCAGCATAAACTTTACTTGCCCCAGGACTTCAATAACACCATGGCAGCAGCTTACACCAGCTAATTTTAATCTAGAAATAGATTAAAAAAAAAAAAAAAAGATTTTGAAGTGCATATGTGAGTGTGCAGTTAATGTGGAGTGTATCTGCAGAAACTGCAAAGTGTATCCTGTTACAGGAGCAATGATGAGGAGTAAACCACACATCTAGACTAGTCCATTGTTAGGCCTCAGAGGGGTTTTGTCTGAAATAACAGAATTATATTGGTGAACTTGTGCACATCATGCTGACAATGCGTGTTTGGTATCCACACGCAGGTGGATGTGGTAGTCTTGTATGGTATAAATTTCATTCTGAGATTGTGTGTGCTGAGGCAGTGATTCTTCTTAGTTCCTTTAACTTGGAAAAAATACTGAACAAAAGCTTGTAATAAAACTCTACACTAACAACTTTGATTGTTTTATCAAAGAACAACAGTAAGGCTCTGTATCCTGTCAGGACCCTATGGATCCTGACTCCTATCACCTGTCTGATTTTAAAAACCATCACCTAGGTCTGGAAATCATTCTGAAAAAGCTGTATGAGTAACTGAGTCTAAAACACTTTACCTGCATCTTATTGGAAGCTTTTAGTATAATGTAGTTTACGTCTCTTGAATGGTTGGCCCTCAACTGGCCACCACTTGCTTTCTTACATGGCAGAAGAGAAGGAGATAAGATGTGCATTGGTAACTGGGTGGTGGTCAGCTTGCTTGAATTTAGGAGTGAATTTCATGCTAATGCAGTGGCTCTTCAAGCGTGACTGAAAATGCATGTAAATTGGGCTAGAATCTTTTATATGGCTGGCTAATTCTCAAGTGAATTTTGCTAGATGAACTGTGTAATCAAGTTCTATTATAAAGCTATGAGACGTACTCCATGTATAGATGTTTGGTAAATGAAAATTACTACTATAATTTTGAGTTCAGTAGACCTTTAAATGTTAGAAAGAGAGACTGTCTGTTTGTGGTGGTCATTGTGATGAAAACCAAGATAGTATCAGCAAGAGCCTTTGGACTTCAGTTTCAGGTAAGCAGAAGCATGGTCAACTGTTAAAATGCATTTTGATATGTTAGTCAAGTTTTTTTGAACTCTGTAAGCAGATAACTTAGTTGAGAGCACAAAATAACATATTTAGAACCTTGTTTGCCCAGTGATTAAATTAAAGCTCATCCTAGCAATGCTGATACATGTTGGATTTTTCAGTAATTCTTCTTTAAACCCTGCTTCTGGTTCTACACATAGCTTTGACCCAATTTAAAAAACATTATAAATGTGACTAATAGTCAGACTGATGCTTTTTAGCATCACAGAGTGGCTACTGAGTATTGTATATATTTGCACAGAGATTTCAACTCGGTTACACTTCATTGCATGTAATTGTTGTTACAAGTCAAGTATATATCAGAAATAAATGTTTTTGATTTGAAACCACTAGAATCAGCAGTGCTTGGCTAAAAACACTAGAAGAGGTCTTGAGAGAGCTGTTTTAAAGCTTGATATTTCAACAAGAATGTTTTCATTCTTATATGACCACTTACAAACTTCCCAAACTCATGCTGCGGGTAAAAAAAAACCAAACCAAACCACCAGAAAATAAAAAAAAACCCACCAAAACCCTAAACAAAACAAAAAATCACCCCAAAAACAAAGGAAAAAAAAAAAAAAAAGAAATTACTGACATCCTGAATCCCAGGAAAATCCAAAATCCAAATCATTTTTAGTGCCAGTACTCATTTGATCCAAATATGAATCTATGTAAGGAATATACACAGGAAAGTAGTTTCTAAACCTTTTTTAACAACTTGAGCTCCTTTAGCTCCACAGCAAATAAGCATATAGACATGGTTTAGAATTCAAGACACCGAGATTTCATGCCTCTCTTCAAAAAAGGTAAACTTTTGCTCCCTTATGTGGAAACTTTCCAAGGAAATGCCTAATGTTTTTTAGAGGGTTTTTGGCTCCTGAAATACTGTGTTTGGTTTTGCTTTTGTTTGGCAGCTTGTTTTTTTTCTTTTGTGTAGGTTTTTTTTGTTTGTTTTTTTTTTTTTTTTTTTTTTTTTTTTTTTACTCGCCCTACTCCAATTGGAAGAGGTACTAAACCCATCTGCAGACAGATGATTCTTCATGTGTTTCATATTCCTTATCAAAGTACTGTTGGCTGCCTTACTGTTTGAACACTTGTGTTTTGTGACCCTGAGATGAGAGGATATTAAGTGTAGTTTGGTGCAGCTTCGCCATTTATAGTGTGGTCAGGAGATTAATGCTTTGTGATATCCTCAAAGAGTCTACATCCATTATTGGTTTACTTTATTTTTTATTTACTTACCCTATGTAGAAGTCATCCTCAAAAAAACCCCAAGAAAACCCAATAAAAACCCAAACAAACAAACAAACCCCCACCTGTGAAGACTGTTATCAAGTATACAGGTAACACTGTCCTGAGGGTGATGTATGCCCCCACAAGTCTCCAGATGCTGAAGGCCATGACCAGTGTTTGTCATTCCAGCAGCGGTGTGGCAGTGACATTTTTGGTTGCATTGTACCCTCTAGGGATCCATGTTTGACCAAAACTTTGCTATTTTATGAAAAAAGAGCTTTTTCTTCATTGACAGGCTAGTTCAAAGAGCATGATTTATGTCTTGTGACACAGTTGCTATATAACCTGCAACACCTGTATTCACATAGTAACTGGGAGTCTAAGCCTTAACCCAGAACACCCTGCAAGGCACTACTTGGATGCAACATCTCTTCCCAGATGAATTTACAATCTAAACTGTGACTCTGAATTGGTTTTGGTGAATTTAACCAGCTGGCCATAAGCAGTAAATAGTGAGCTGGGAGGGATTTGAATCTTGCTCATGACTCAGCATGTTTTCTTACAACATGGTATCTTCTGTGCAAGGTAGCTTCTCCACTTTTCAAGTTTGGTCTGACTTTATCTGGGTGGTGCCTTCTCTTTTTATATCTGCCATATGTGTTTGGTCCAGCTGGAATCAGTAACTTGAAACTTTTTAGTTAATGGCAGATGTTTTAAAGGAATGAGAAGCCCTTTAAAAGCCAGAGAAGGAATGCTTCCAGACAGCAGAATGAACTCTAGTGGTTGTATTGTGAAGGAAAACTATTGTATATATGGCAGTGAAGTTTGTCTCCAGCTAGTTTGTGTTTGACAAAACCATTGTTGGTGCAATCTGGGGACCTTTTCAGATATATTGAAGGCTCTGAAATAACTTCTGGATGAAAATTATTTGTAGCTAAAATTATCTTAAGATGAGCTTTCATCTTGCTGTGTTAAAGCTATGCTGTCAAGTCTTGGATGACACAAGTGAGAGGCAACAGGGATTTTCCCCTTAAGATTGGTAGCTTTACAATCTAGATTATTCTATTATAGGGTGCAAAAGGTAAGATCAGGTTGAAGGTTACACTTGTAAGTATGTGCAAATAGCATTATAATACAAATAATTTACGTATCAGCTATGTATATTTACTTAAAACAGTCCTTGAGCAGATCTGAGTTCCGTAACATAATTCAAATAAGAAAAGAAACTTATACATGGACTATGAACCAAGACAGGTATGTGCTGGGAAGTAGTGGGAACAATCTGAGAATGAGCTGTAGAAGGCAGATTTAGCTGTGCTCAGGTTTACCCTTAGCTGACTACACCTTTACCTAGTCAGAGTTTCAAGAATGTTTGAATTGCTGCTGTAGGTTGGTGAATGAGACTGTACTGTACCAAGGTCACTTTGCCAGGTTGATGAAACAATACAAGCTCACAGGAAAACAAGCCTGTTCCTTCTCCTCACCCCTAGACTGCCTCAGGTCCTCAGGTAGTAGATGCTATTGTCTGGAAAGCTGGAGTCAAGCAAGTGGGTGGATGTTGAAGTCACTAGGATGCAAGGTCTTGCTAGTGGGAAAGGCTGGTTGAGCAGTAATAAGAGGCACTGAAAATAAGCTGTAACTCCAGTCAGTTATTGAATGCTCTAGGAGCAAACCTATTTACCACAGGAATAAAATACCTCCTTTTTGTGACAAGTGGTTGAAATTGCTTTGAACTAAATGTATGTTGCCTAGTGTGCTGTCACAAGGCTATGCAGAAGCCAGTAGAAAACTTGAATTAGAAAATCCATGACAACAGGTAAATTTTAAGAATCTCTACTAAATGCTGGAGATAACTCACACAAGTTTTTTGCAGTAAATCAACTCTGAACCAACAAAGTATCAAATTCTTGTCAAACTGTCTTGATAAAATGGTTTTATCCAATTGCTTTATGTTCCCAGTTGAACTTTAATAAAGTCTCCAGACTGGAGCTTGTCATCTGGTTTACTTCTTGATTGCACCATTAAACTTCTTGGATGTCCTTGGGAGAGTAGCTCAGTATAAACTTCTCAGTTCTCTGGTGATGAAAATATGACTTTATTTCTGTTACCCATTTTGTCTGCTGAAGATTGTAGCTTCTTGGTTAGTCATTATTTCCATAATTCAATGGATTTTTCATTCCACCTGCAGTTTGTATGAAATGATGTAAAATAACTTAAAATCGTGTAATGAAATCACATTATTCACCCATCTGTTTTTATAAAGACTCTTAAAAAATATGTTGGTTTTCTTCCCATATGTTGTTTCCCCCCCTCTCCCCCCAGCTGTGTATACTACAATTTAAAGGAAAAAAAATATTTGTATTTGCCACAGTGGTATCTTATTGCAAGGAGCTGATTGTGTTTAGTCAAGCTCTTCAGATAAACTGAAATGTGTAGTTCTCTCCAAGTGCTGCAGCTAGCAGACCATAGGAGTATCTGAATAGGTTGTACAGAGTGTGAACAAGTTGGTCTGTTCACAGAGCTCAAATTGGGAAAACCAAATGTTTGGGTGCAGGAAATGCCTCCTAGCATTTGCATTTTCCACCTCCATAGTGCCATTATTTCTGTCTCTTGAGGATCTTAGGAGAGGTGTTCAGGTGTTGGTTATGGACTGCTCTGCTCGGTGTACAGGTACCACCAAACACTGTGTTCGTTCATATGTATGATTTTGAGATGGTATATTCTGAAAAGTTCACCTCAATTGATAATGTTTATAACCTGAATACACGGTGGTGAATGGGTCTGGCAGGAATAGAGTTAAAGGCTTTAACTTCCTCTTTCTAGACCACCAGATGCTTTTCAATGTGCTAACAAGGATGGGTGGATTAGCAGGTGCTTCATGAGGGAAGGCTAATGAGGTTCACTGGCAATTGGGGATATGAAACAGCAGGGGAGGAGTAGGAGAGATTAGGGTCTGGAAGAGAGTGGTCGTGGGGTTTCTGGTGAATAAGATTGCCCAATAAATGCTGCAGCTGCCTTTTCTTTTTCTGTTCTATGACTAAGAGGAACTCTTTTAATATATTTCACTTATATGTCATTGGTGATGAATACTGTAGAGTTCTTTCTCCTTGCTTCTGAACACTAGTGTTTTGTGGATTAATTGCTTTGTCACGTCTGGAGTGCAATTCTCAGGGTTTCATTGTGGTTTTGTGTAATTGTGTTGCCTGTACTCGTTCTGTGCATACTTAGTTAGTAGCCAAGTGTCTTGAGAAAGATTGTGCCCTACACTGCCAAGTACTCACCTTAACGGAGTGGACCACAAATGGTGCAAGTTTCCCTTCCAAAGTGCCTCTGTTCCAGCTGGGCTGTCAGGGTGAGTTAACCAGATTAATTTCGTCAGTGCAGTTGAGTAGATTGTGATGGTACTGCAGTTGGTGGAAGGTAGATGTGCCCATTATCTCTTTCAAGAAAGGAAAGTTTAAGATATCTCAAGCATCTCACCAGAGTTGTGTGTATGTGGGGTTTTTTTTGGTTTTTTTTTTTTTTTTCCTCTGGAATCAAACGAAAATTTTTCGCTCTTTTTCCTACCCAAGTAAAAGCAGTTCTTGCAAAACACTGTGTAGATGCAGGAGCTTTACTTGTAGGCTGTAAGAAAATTTAGGTCATGATAGCTGTAAGATCAGCTGCTCTATCAAGCTGAAATGTGAACAGAAATATCTGATGTCAAGAAAGATCCACTGTTTGCCTGGTTTCTAAAACAAGTCTGGTATAGTTATGTTTCGATTACAAGAAATACTGCCTTGAAAATGCTCTAGTCTGTAAAAGGAAGTGTATGTTTTCAAATAGACAATGATAATAAAGATGCGGTTTCTCTTCTACCTCAGCCATACATAAACTGTTCTTTCAGTTAGCCTCAGACTGCCATATTGGGACTAAATCAATTACAGCTTTCTGTTGTTAAAAGATGACAAAAAGGGATAGTAATAGGTAAACCCAAGAGCAGGATGCCACAGCTTTCTCTGCAAAACACAAGCAGTGTTAACCACTAATGTGTGTATATGTGTATTCCTTTATTTCATGTGTGTACATATGTTCCCTCTATGGCCTGGTGGTTCTGCATTTCTCTGTTCAAGGCACTGTGCAAATTGGGTGAATCTTGAGTGACAGAGGGCCAATAAGCAAATCTGTAGTATTCATGACTTCTTTTCCAGTTTGGGATGTGTCAAATGACTTTTTAGATTTAAATAGATATTTAAGAAGCCTTATAGGGAAAAAAATATTTAGATTAAATTTGGCTTTCAAATGGTTCTTCAGGCCCAGATCTAGGGATGAGAAGCTTTTTTGAAGAGTTTGGTTACTGCTGAGAACTGTAAGGCCCTCAGTTGGGGTGGACAGAGGTATCTAGGCTAGGATTTGATCAATATAGGTAGCTGCTGTCAGGCTAGAGTTTATCTTGAGTTGTTCAGATTGCTGAGATGACCTAAAAAGATGGGAGTTGCCAACACGAGGGGAATAAAGATGACACATGTGATCCATTGGTTCATGTGATTAGCACCTCTGTGCTGTATGGCCAGAAATGTGTGAATACAGAAACTGTGTCATCAGACAAGGTTGATGATGCTAACAAAAAGTGGCAGTTCCACGTCTCCAGTGCCAAATGCACTACTAAATAATTTAGTCCCTTGTACTGTACACTTCATTTCTCTTGGAAAGGGATTTATTAGCTGGCACAATAAATTCTAGTACTGTCGTCGCAGCTTGGCCATATGAATGCAATAAGGTGAACTTGGGAGCAGGAAAGAGATTTATTTATGGGAGATAAAAGCTACCCTATGCTCCATCTATTGTAGGTTCTATGATAGATCCTAGGAACTAGTTTAGTTTGCAGCTGAGAAGTGAAAAGATGAGACTGTTTTTTCAAATCAACACCTCACACAGCAGTACTACTTAATGCATGTTTTTCAGAACATGTGTTCTTGTAAGGAGAAGTTTTGGTTTTTTTTAGGCTCTATCCCCAGGAATTTTTCTTGACACTATGTATTGCCATGAGCTCAAAATTCCACCCAGACAACTCTTCCTGTAATCTTCAGATTTTGTAGTAAATTTGGGCCAATTAACATGAGAACCCAGATGTCTGAATGCAAAACCCCCTCAACATTCTACTAATATTTTTGAGGCACAGTTGACAGTTTAAATTTACTGGGCTCCAACTTCAGGAAAAGCACAATAGCATGGTTGTGTGGGAGCATAGAGGAAAGCTTTCTCATTCAGGAACTCTGAAGTCCTATCAAGTCCTTCTTCCAGATGCTGAGGATCTACTGAAAGTACACTGTGGTTTTTGAGTGGTTTTTGGCTTTGTTTTTTGGGTTCCCCCCCCGTCTTGCTGTTCAAGGCAGCTTACTGAGATTCTTTGGTATCAAGGAAGAAAGCAGGGTTTGTGTTAGAGGTCATGGCTTGAGTTCTTCCTCTGCTTCTGCCATGGGCTCCTTTAAGTGCAGCAAATCATGGGTCCATTTTTGTGCTATCTTGTACTTCATAGAGGGCTTTTTTGAGCATGTCCACTTAACTGTTTTACAAGAGTAGAGCCTGTTCCTTTAGATGGTACCGGTGCATTGCTGTTTTACAAAGTAATATCAAATGATAGTGGAAAGTGGCGGGACAAGACTGGTCACAAACACCTTGAACTGCTTCACTGATCATATTGAGATACTGTAGTCTCACAGTGTTTCTGTAGATTTACTGAATGTTATTCATGTTATGGACATGTCTCGATGCTTCAATGCTTTAACTATTGTGAAGCTATGACTAATGTTTTCAAAGTGCTTTGAGAGCTCCAGACTGATGAGTAGACATAATTATCATTATGATGATACTGTTGATCTTGAAGTGATAGAGTTGGTAAACTATAAAGGAGTTGGATGGCTTGGTTTGTTGTGTGGTGGATCTGTTCAAGTGTATCCCTGGCTCACTGAGTTGCTCTTTGATTATGCAGGTTTGTTTTGTACTTTCAGATAAACTTTGTTGTTTTGTTTTTGTTTCTTCACCCCATACCGGGGAGATTTTTACACCAGGAATTCTCATGTCTTCCCATGTTGCTACAGAATTCAGAGGGAAGTGTATGGTAACAAATAAAACGGAGTTGAAGCAACACATGTAATGGTTATAAGAGGTACAGAAGCACAGGGAACAGGATTTCCCCACAGGTAGATGGAAAATGATAGGATTAGGGAGGAATGTTATATTCCTTGCTATAATCCTCAGCTGGACTCCTTAAAGCCAAGACTGAAGTAGTGCCCCTTATGCAGGAAAGCACTTCAAGTCTCATTGTATTCAATTGCTGCTGGCTGCGGAGTAAAGCAGAGATAACCTGCTAGCTTTGAGTGAGAGCGCCCAGGTAGTTAGAAGCAATTGAGGCGCAGAGGCACAGAGCATCATCTGACCTGCTGAGAGCAACTTTGTTTCTAGTACTAAACTGGAACATATTTCTCAAATGCAAGCTCATGCGTTTTCCTCACTCTAGGGCAGTTGGTAGTTCAGAGTAATCCTTCCACACATGCTTAAGTACTTATCTACATGAGGGCCAAGCAGCATGATAAACAGTAAAAAAAGAAAGGAGAGCAGTTGACGTCATGTGGTGACCCATGTCTGTTCAAAACCTGTGGTTTTAACACTGCTGGCAAGGTCGGACATCTAGGGTTAACTAATCCATACTTACTGAACTGGGAGCTGTTTCCTGTACAGCAGTGACCATATGGTCTCTGTAATGGGTTAGTGTCTTGTTATGAGCTCTAAGTGTGCTGCAATGGCAAGATGTCCAATGTGAATCTCGAACAGGTTAATAGAGGAGAGCAGCAATTACGGATTATGTTACATCTCTGTGCACCATTCTGTCTTTGTGCACTTAGTACAACATTCCAGACAGTACTGGAATACTCTGTGCTTGATCCACATTTTCAATAGGGCACTGTGGGGGGTGGGCAGCATGGGAGGAGGTGTAGAGAAGAACCATGATATATTTGAAGTCTGATCATCAGTGACGGATTTGAGGAGCTGGGTATGTTTGCATAGATGTCTGAAAGTTGAACCCAGGAAAATTCAAATGAATTGTGAAACACATTTTTGCTATGTGAAGTTAACTTCTGATTAGCAGAACACAAGGCTTATATATTGCATGTAACAGCCTGTCAGCGTTGACAAATAAAATAGTAGTCCTACTAACCCAGTTAAAATAACGTTGCAGTAGGGGCTTATGTGGTGTTATCCACCAAGCTATACCCATCCAGCCTAGTTAAATCAAATTTTCAAGAGAATTGTTGAGTCTGTTTCCCCTAGTTCCCTCAGGTTAAGACTAGAAAATATAATTTGATCAAACAAGTTTTTGGCTTAAACACATAGGTAATTGGTTAAAATTTTAAGTGCTGTCTCAAGCAGGAAAATGTATTACTCTGTAATGGCGTTCTTTGGTTTTAATATATCTGATCAGTTAGGGGGGAAAAAGAACAGAACGTTTTTCTCTGTCACTGAAAAATTACTTTTCATTAGAATTTGATCTGGAGAATAAAAATTTTCTTGGTTCTTCGCTTTTTATTAAAGAAAAACTGATTTGTTTTTGTATTTTTTTTTAAATGCAAAGATACTCCTATTTCATAAAAAGGTACTGTCAACAGAAAGTTTCCTGTGCGTGTACGCACTGTTTATTTTATCTTGAAAATGCATTTCAAGAAGCTATGTTGTAGCAGTGGATTGTTGCATATCTGATAGCTCAAGATCAGGAAGAGAGGACTGAAGCTCCTTAGAGAAAGGCGTATGGTGTTTGTTTACCACCTACTGCTGTTCTTTTGAAACACATCTGTGAGCAGAATATTCTCAGGAGACATTTATAAAATAAGCCAGGAGCCTGTCAGCCACTCAGCCTTTTCTCTGTGTTCTGGTGAATAAGTTACATTTCCTCTGTGTTTTTCTATCCCTCTTGTAAGATAAAAATAATCTGAAATCCACAGCAACGCAGACAATTATCTGGCAGCTGGGAACCTGGCAGCCCAAGTATCCTTTTATGAAGAGAATTGGCCCTGGCAAAAATCTTCACATGCTGGAGAGCTCTGTTCGTGCTGTCTTGATGGAGTGCTGGGAGCCTCTTACCTGCTTTCATCATGCAACTGCCAGATAACATTTGCTCATTATTAGAGACTCCTTCCTTAAGTCCTCAGTTCTGTGCAGTTTTGTAAAATGTTTCACAATGCTGGCCTTAGAGGGTTTTATTGACTCTGACTTTATGGAGGCATATGATGAGTAAACTACTTCTGCTTACATACGATTCATTCTTTGCCAGTGGTTCTTTCAGGAGCTTTTCTATTGCTGCTACAAGAATAGTCCCTATTCTAAAGATCAACAATGGCATTTGTTCATAAGAAATGAAAAAACTCTCTTCAAAAAAAAAAAAACCACAAACCAATCTGATACCAATAGTTAATGTTCATGGTACCTCCTGCCTGACCAAATAACATTAATATGTGGCAGTGCATTTGGGCTTCAAAATATGAATCTGGAGATCCTTTTTCAGCTCTGTCTCTAATTACGCTTAGGCTCTATACTGGTTTTAATTTGAATTTAATTTTGTTAATAAATTTCTAATTGAAAATTATAAGTTATTCGATTAAAAAGGTTCTCTTGTAGAACTTGGCTCTGAATTTCTGACTGACTGTTTCAAACATAGTGTGTCTACTTTCTGTAAGCTGTATTATTGAAAGGTAGCAGCAAAAGAACTGTTGTCTTCATGCTAAATAAAATTAAGGTAGGTGAAATTATTTACATTTAATGTTCTCTTTAGGCAAACAATAAATTTCACTTACTGATATTGCTCCTCGGTGATATTCATGAAGAGCTAGTACCTGCATTGGTATAATAGTTTTGCAGTACATTGTTTTTGTGGTAATGCATTAGCAGCAGCAATTCACATGGAGTATTAGAAAAAGGTCTGTAAAAGTTCTGGGGGAAAGCCACAGTAATGTGTCATCTTGTTACCAAAAAAAACTGGTACAGAATATTAAGCATTCAGTGTATTGCAGGTTAGAGTGAGATGCGACTGTGGAGGGTCATGAAAACCAGTCTGTCAGAGGCTTTGCGGTAAGTTTTGAGTGTAGTAACACACACTCAGTGGCCTTAAGCATCACTGCATCTCAGTTCTCTCTCTCACCTAGGATCTTGATTTTGCGTAACTAAAGAATTCCAGGGCTGAATTAAGGTGTTGTATCTAAATTGTGTTGAACATGACCTTAAGTTTTTTTTGCAGATCTACTAATTTTTGCTGAGTGGAAGTATATAATTTTATCCAAGGTTCACTTGGAAGGAAGCACTGCACCAATCCCAGGTCTGCTGGATTAGCCAGGCTCGTATACTACTTTGTGGATATGAGCCACATGAACATACTGAATGTAGCCCCTGCTAGGGTGGATAACTGCGCAATACAGGTTTTCCTTTTGGAGTGTGAGAAACATTGTTCCTGGAACCTTAAAGTTTGGCAAAATGTACTTGTAGTCTAGACATGGAACAGCGGGACTCTGATTTATGGTCTGTGTGTGTACCTACTTGCAGATCCTATTTGTATACAGAGAAACTCCAAAGTCCAAATTGCATAGGTGTTTACAGATGGTGATTCGTGAGAAAACGCAGGATCACAAGCCAGCTATCTAGGAGAAAATTTGGTGCTTACATTACTAAATGAAATATTAACTTAGTATTAAAAGCTTTCTTGTGTAGGATTTGTCACTCCTTGCACGCAAAAGAGCATATGGTATTTTTTCTATTTGAAGATGCTACCTGAACTGGTGAATCAAATCACAGGTGCATTGTCTGTTCATCATGCTTTGAACTAAAAGGTACTATGCAGTCTAAAAATATTCTGGTGACTCATTTTCCATTGATTGGTCACCAGTTCAGTAGTAGTTGTATCTTATTGTGTTGTTCCAGTTGAAGAATGCTTTCCATGATACCAAATATTTAAAGTTGCATCTGATAGTACTTTATTTTCCTTTAGCTTGAAATGCTTGTGAAAAGACTTATGATTATTGTGGTTTCATTTGACATGTGGTGTAGGAACTTCAGTTTTACTGTATGGGGAAAATTGAATCAAACCAGCAAAAAATTACAAGAAGGCAAGCTCTTTCAGGACTTAATTTTGAAGTCTCAAATCTATTTTTCCCTGTACTTTGACTGTAGTATATCTAAATTGTTGTCAGTTAAATATAATTATCTTCCTAAAGCTTAATACTGTGATCTTTCTTTTCCTGTACACATCTATTTACCTAAAACACAGTGGTATTGGAAAAGGCTACTCTTCAAATTCAGTCATTATCAAAAAAGTGGATATACTTAGAATAGAATAGACTCATAGAATCAACAAGGTTGGAAAAGACATTTAAGATCATCAAGTCCAACTGTTACCCCAGGACTGCGAAGACCACCACTAAACCATGTCACTGAGGGCTTCATCTGCATGGTTTTTGAACACTTACCAGGGATGGTCATTCCACCAGTGCCCTGGGCAGCCTGTTCCAATGCCTCATCACCCTCTCTGTGAAGAAACTTTTCCTAATGTCCAATCTAAACCTCCCTGGCACAACTTGAGGCTGTTACTACTTGTTCTATCGCTTGTTACCTGGGAGAAGAGACTGACCCCCACCTCACTACAACCTCCTTTCAGGTAGTTCTAGAGAGCGATAAGGTTCCCCCTGAGCCTTTTCTTCTCCAGACTAAACACTCCCAGTTCCCACAGCTGTTCTTTGTAAGACTTAATTTCCAGACCCTTCACCAGCTTTGTTGCCCTTCTCTGGACCTGCTCCAGCACCTCAATGTCTTTCTTGTAGTGAGGGGCCCAGAACTGAACACAGTATTCAAGGTGTGATCTCCCCAGTGCCCAGTACAGGGGGACGATCACTGCCGTGTCCCTGCTGGCCACACTATCGCTGATACAAGCCAGGATGCCATTGGCCTTCTTGGCTGCCTGAGCACAAGCTGGCTCGTGTTCAGTGGCCGTCAGTCAGCATGCCCAGGTCCTTTTCAGCTGAACAGCTTTCCAGCCACTCTTCCCCAAGCCTGTAGCGTTGCATGGGGTTGCTGTGGCTGAAAGGCAGGACCCGGTGTTTGGCTTTGTTGAACCTCATACCACTGGCCACAGCCCATCGATCCAGCCTGTCCAGATCCCTCTGCAGAGCCTTCCTGTCCTTCAGCAGATCAGCACTCCCAGACAACTTGGTGTCATCTGCAAATTTACTGTGGGTACACTCAATCCCCTCATCCAGGTCATCAGTGAAGATGTTAAACAACACTGGCCCTAACACCAAGCCCTGAGGGACACCACTAGTGACCAGTTGCCAACTAGATGTGATACCATTTACCACTGCTCTCTGGGCACAGCCATCCAGTTGGTTTCCAACCCAGCAAAGAATCCACCTGTCCAGGAGAACACTGTGGGAGACAGTGTCAAATGCTTTACTAAACTCCAACAGACAGTGTCCACAGCCTTTTCCTCATCAACCAGGCAGGTCACCTTATCATAGAAGTGGATCAGGTTGGTCAAGCAGGACCTGCCCTTCATGAACCCATGTTGGCTGGGCCTGATCCCCCCAGTTTCCCACATATGCTGTATGATCTCACTTAGAATCATCTTCTCCATGACCTTCCCCAGCACTGAGGTCAGGCTGACAGGCCTGTAGTTTCTGGGGACTTCCTTCCTGCCTTTTTTGTAGAGAGGCATCATGCTGGCCAACCTTCAATCATCTGGGACCTACCCACTAGACCTTTTCTTGTAAGTCATGTGCAAATACTATTGCTACTTGGGCAATAGCATACCAGGGTCCCTAGTGGCAGGATTAGCCTGGCATACCTAGGAAACAGTCGTAAGAGAATATGTGCCCTGCAACTCCAAAACAAGCGGAGCAGCAGTCTGCATCTGAAGGTGTTAACGGAAAGGAAAAATGCATCTGTCTGCCCTGAGTTGACATCTGCAACCTTCCCAGTGTTCACTAGTGTTAAGAGCACCGTATTCATACCCTCCACCCCAATCCCAAAGGACCTCAATGGTAAATTCCTGTCACACTGTTCCTACTGTGTCTAATCTGTAGTTTGCATCCAGCCTTTTCACAGACAAGATGGTTCAAGATATGTGTGTAACTTTAATTATTGTCCCTGAAGAAATATTTTAATCCAAATAAATACCTGGTGGTACATGATACCTTTAAGCTGATGGCGAAGACCCGGGAAGGAGTAAGTCTTCTACCTATATAACAAAATGTTAATGCGGTAACTAGCAAGTTCTAAAGTTTCTTTTGGTCAGTGGGGGAATACCTTGTGTATTTCAACAGGCAGAATTTGATCTTGTTTGTGGGCCCTGTATCTTTAAACAACACTCCTGGCTGCAGCACAGTCCAGCCACCCACTTCGAAGTTATTGGATTTTCCTGTTTGCTAGCAGACAGTTGATGTATGAGCCAGTATACAAAGTGGCCTTGTAAACCAGAGAGCGGGTTTTTTTGCTTAGAATTGTTGCTCCTGCACGCAATAGCAATCGCCCGAGGTTCCCCAAAGCAGGACCTCCTCCGTATGTTCTTGCTGCCTGCTAAAGCCAGCGTTGCAGTGAGGAGGCTGTACTTGTAACTGGAGACCCAGATGAAGGGCTGAGAGGCGGAAGCTACTGTTGCAGTCGTTGTCAGTTCAGATGTAAAGAACTCGGATCAGTGAGTTTTCCTGTTTTAAGATGACTCCAGCTGGTCGCTTGTTGTAAACACAAGCTATAGGAATCCTGAGGGCACAAAAATCGAGTGTTTTGGCATAATGGTGGTGATAGGGTGGAACAGAGTGTGGGCGGTGTGCTCATACTAGCTGAAGAACCTTGACACAAAGATTGTGGTATCACAGAGCTATTTTGTTAGGTTGTTTGATTTAAGGAAGTGTGAAACACAGTCTTTGATCTGTCTCTTGAGAAATGCTTTTGTTGAGTATAGAAAGGTGGGAGCTGACTCCAGGAGGTAGAACTAGGAAGCTAAGGTAATTCTCTGCATCACAGGTTCTGAGATGTTTGTGTGTATCTAATCAGGGCAACTTCTGAGCTTTATTCTAATTTGGCAGTGTTCTTAGTGTTATATGTATGTAATTCCTTAGTGTTCGGCATATAACATGCAGGTCAGTCAGTGCAAGTGAACTAAAACAAGCAAACCACCACCCCCTCACCCTTCCAGCGCACCATCACCTGTGCTTTAAAATATTGCTGCATAATAGGTTGCCCAAGGAAGTTGTGAATGCTCCAACCCTGGTGGTGTTCAAGGCCAGGCTGGACAGAGCCTTGGGCGACATAGTTTAGTGTGTGGTGTCCCTGCTCATGGCAGGGGGGTTGGAACTAGATGGTCTTAAGTTCCTTTCCAACCCTAACTATTCTATGATTCTATAATCTATTATTACTTTATTAAATTCCTTAAAACTTAATATTGCATAGGAATCCAAAACTATATAATTTATTTTACAGTTCAACAAGCAGAGCTGGGTATCTGTTTCAAAAGTATGATGTGACCTAGAGTCTTTTATCTCATTTTTAAACAGTAATTTAACAACTTAATTGATTTACAAGTCAACAGGACTTAATTCCAACTTTGAAAGAAATTTGAATAAAAATTGTTACCTATTTGTTCACTGTTCTGTACTAGTTCAGGAGTTCAAGCTTCCCAAAGAAATCTGAAATTTCTGAACTCATTCAAATTTGTATCTGTAGTGGCCTTGCCTCACTGAATTCTTCAGGAAGGAATCTAACTTCACTCCTACTCTCTAAACACTCTGCAGTATATATTGAGTTAGGTATGTTTGATATTATTGAAATTTGGAAAATAAGTTTGGATAATATTCAAAGTGATTATAGACTCCTTGTTTTGTCCCTCTTAGAGATTTTTTTCATACTTCGTATAGAGAAAAGAATGTTTCAATGTACACGAGTACTTTTGAATGAGGGCTGAGAAAGCATTGCTGTACTGAGAATGGATTTATTACTACAACATATACGTGATGTAACTAGGAAGATGTAAATGAAAGGTGTTCTCCAACTGTTCTGTAGAGGTATAGAAAATACCAGGTTGGAAGGGACCTCAACGACCACCTAGTCCAAACTTCCTTGTAAAAGCACCCTGTCCAGCTGAATCCTAAGTGTCCAATGTTGGGAAATCTACCACTTCCCTTGGGAGATTATTCCAATTCCTAAATATTCTCACTGTGAAAAATTTTACTGTGCCCAACCAGAATCTTACTGGGAGTAACTTGTTTCCATTACCCCTTGTCTTTTCCATGTGATGTCTTGTAAAAAAAGTAGCAACTCCCCCACACTGCCGGCTTGCTAACAAAACCTTGCCATGCAAACCCACACATCCACAGAATAGACTACCAGATGCCAAACTGGGAAACCAGATAGTGGTTTTCAGTTGCAGTTTGTCATTATGGCAAAGTCCTCAGGCATGTAGATTTGGAAAAAGAAACCTGGTTGTACTGTGTGTTAAGACAGGCTCAAGTCTGAAAATAAGAGTTTGACTTTTTTTTTTCTTTCTTTATTTTTTTTTTTACTGGTTTTGTGTGGATAAAACTTCAACTTTTGAACTTGGAAGATCATTATGCCACTGTTGGAGCCTGTTGTGTGTGCCTGTTGATCTTGATGCTCTGCAGTCTGTGTGGCATCTCATCTTAGATGTTTCACCAGTTTCCATTTCTTTCTCTGTTTACTAGAGTGGTAGAACATCTGCAGTAATCAGTGGCTTCTATTGTGAGTTTAAAAAAACCCCCATACTTTTCCTGAAAAGAAAGCTTTTCACTTTGACAAGCAGCATTTTGTCCACAGGCTTCTACAGAGTTATGAAAGTAAATAATTTCACATGTATTTTCTATAGAAGGATGGTCATGGGAGATTATCTCATATTTCCTCTGTTAATATGCTGCACTGAGGCTGCCTTTGGTGTGAGAACACCATCCCCCTTTTACTCACCAATCCTGTTTATTGCACAGTAGTCAGAGGGCTAGTTACTTAGCCAGGAGGAATGATGTGAAACATCCGTTAATGTTAGTGTTTGTTTTCCAGTGTTGTAGGTATTCTGCCATGACTCAGGTATGCTTTTTCGTTGAAGATTTTATAATTTCAGTTAAAGTCTTTTTTTGTGATTAGCATCTTGCCACTTAAAACTTGTAAGTAGGGAGAAAAACCAACCCAGTTGCTCTTTATTCCTAAAGAGGTCTGTTGTCCATCCTTACCTTATAAGATCTAAATATTTTGATCCCATGCAGCTGCTGTGCTGGGTGGTTCCTGTTAGAAGATTTGTGAATCAAATGTATTGGATAGCAGCAGTGTCAGTGCTAACGTCAGCGTTGCTGTGGCTGCTTCGGAAACGTGTGTTCTCTTCGTACCTTCAAGTTTATGTGGTTATGTATGTGTAGGGGCTACATTTCACTAGCTGTGAAGGAAAAGAATGTAGTGTAGATTAAGTTGAATACAAAAATGTTACTTGCTTGAAATTATTTTATTAATTTCCTCTTATATCTCATTCCTATTTTTTTCAAACTTCATTTCTCCTGAATAAAAGGAGAGGAAGGAAGACAAAAGCCAGAAAGGAGTTACTTTTCAGGGACAAAAAAAAAAAAAAAAAAGATCTTGCTCATTTCTTCTGTAAAGTACCACTAAATACATTTAATCCCAAACTGCATGTGCAAAATCTGGGCAAAATAAAATAAAATGGGATAGGGCAAATTAAATTGTTGTATTATCCTGCTCAGTATTTGCAGTTAGGTGCAGCTTGACAGTATCTTAGTTCACTGCTGCTTCAATTTATTGTCTATTCTACCAAGTGTACTGAAGGTGTACATCACTTCAGGATTGTTCTATGAGATGATCTGGCACTAACAGTTTTTTTTGGAGTGCCAGGACAATAAATAAATAAATAAAAATCATATGCAAACTTAGGAATTAGTATTGTTATGGTTCAACTGTTTGTTGTGTAACTTGCAAGATACACATACTTAAATATAAAATTCCACAGAATTTGTAGTGAAACAACTAAGGAGGGAAAAACCTCAGAAATACCTGCCTAATGTAATAAGAGTTATTTCTTTGATCAATAGTGGGTTTAAGCGGATCTGGCTAACCTGTTCTTTATATTCAGTGCTTCAGGGCAATTGGACAAGTTTTCACCCAGTGCCTAAAATGATGGGAAAATACATCACTTGCAGTAAGAAATAGTGTCATTGCACTGAAAAGACAGTAGCAGCTGAGTGTTTAAATTGTGTTTGTTTCCCCAGTCCCTGCTTCACAGCACCTTTTTTTGGTTTTTTGTGATTTGTGGTTTTTTGTGGTTTTGTTTGGTTGGTTTTTTTTTTGTTTGTTTGTTTTGTTTTGTTCCCCCCCCCCAATGCCATTGCTCAGCCAGAGGCTGAGGGAGAGAATGAAAAAATGTAGGTACACTGCATACCTGCAAGACAAGCAAGAGACTGGAATGCTCCCTCTCAAAACCAGTGTCTGTATTATAGAGACAAGATCCTACATCTTCTGGCCCTGGTGTCCTTGTTATTTGCATCAAGACACCAGCATGAATCAGTTCACTGCGGCAGCAGTCCAGCTGATGTGACTTGCATTATTATCAGGTACCTGATTGCAGTCTCTGGATGGATGGAGGGTCAGATGTGACTAGCATATCAATATGTGTGGTGCTGCTGCTGCTGTGTGATCGTAATCTGTGATGAGGACAGAAGCCCACTCAGCCCTGCAGGAAAGTTCTTTCAGGACACAATAAAACTGTTTTGCAAATCCTGATCGTCACTATGGTTTTGTCCTTTTTGATGTACTGTATGGTTCCAAGACTAAACTAGTCAAAGTGTTTTATTGCAATGTGATATATCATGATTTTCCATTGCAGAACTTTTTTTTTAATTTCCTATTAATGTAACTGTGTCACTTGATAAAATTTTGGGACCGTGCTTGTCATGGTTTAAACCCAGCTGGTAACTGAGAACAATGCAGCCACTCTCTCACTCCCCCCCTTCTTCACCCTGGCTCCAGGTGGGATGGGGAGGAGATTCAAAAGAATGTAAATGCCACGGGTTGAGATAAGAGCAGTCCAATAACTAAAGCATAATACAAAACTACTTCTACTACTAACGATAAGGGAAATAATAAGGGGAGAGAAGATAAAACTAAAAAGGGAATGGGAAAACCCCCCCCAACAAACACAAGTGATGTATAACACAATTGCTCACCACCTGTCAAATGATACTCAGCCTGACCCAAGCAGCAATCTGGTCCTTCTGGGTGACTCCCCCCCAGTTTATATACTGGGCATGATGTGCCGTGGTATGGAATACTCCTTTGGCTAATTTAGGGTCAGGTGCCCTGTCTCTGCTCCCTCTTGGCTTCTTGTGCCCCTCCTCACTGGCAGAGCACGAGACTGAAAAGTCCTTGGTCAGGGTAAGCACTACTTAGCAACAACTAAAACATTGATGTGTTATCAGCATTGTTCTCAGACTAAAGCTGAAACACAGCACTGCACCAGCTACTAAGAAGGAGAAAAACAACTGTTACAGCTGAATCCAGGACAATGCTTATGGCTTGTTATATGCTATGATAAGTGGTTGAAACACAGGATGTTGACTTTGTTTATTGATCCCAAATCTCCATGGTCTTACTGTCTTCACTGGAGCAATTCCTGACCTGTACTGGTTGCAGATTGTACAATATGATATTCAAAAAATACCTTTACAGACTGAATGTGATTACCAAAACACCTTATTTATCTATTTATCTACTTTGATTTCTGTGAGGGATTAGTAGAAGAAAAAGCCCGACATAAGGTCTTTTCCTTGCTATTCTTTTTTGGAAACGAAAGTAACTTGATAACAAAAAGAAACTAACAACATGCAAAAGAGGTGGACAAAACTATTCTGCTCTGAATATGATGAGAAAGTTTTTCAAATACGTACACCAAAGCAACAGAGGACTGACTCTAACTCATAAGTACAGAGATTCTCACTGTAGTGGAGTGCTGCACTTTATTGGTGCTGAAGAGCCAGCCAGTCAAGGATATTTCTGACTTCTAAACCAGGCTCTAAATCACCTGTTTAAATAAGAAATAGCTCGCTGACCAGAAGGAGGACAACCCAAAAAACTTGCATTTACCAACCACTTGAAAGCTTTGTAAGCTGTTCACTTTGCATTGCAAAATAATCCTTGTATTTCTCATATTGGATATTCTGTATGTGAAACAGTTGTCTGGTAGAAGGAAATCAACTTTTTTACGTTTTACTTTACTGTCTTAGACTTCTGCAAATTATTGAAATGTATCTTTTATGATACTATCTAAGGCAGTTTGTACTGATTATTCTTTGAGTACAATAGAAGATTCTTTAGTAGCAAGTTTTTATCCTTTTAAACTTGTGTTTTCTTAAATTAAGCTTTTAAGTACTGTCTGGGTAACTGCCCAAGAGCAGTGTCTTGCCTGCTAGCCTGAAGATGACAATGAGAAACAGAATTGCTCATAAGGAGGATATCCACCATAGAGCATCGATAGTTTATTTGGAAGAGGGTAGGCAGTTGTCTAGCAGACAATGTGTTGCAAATTAACGTGGTAATGAACAAGATTCAGTCATAGCCTAGGTAGTAAGGTGAAAAGATCAGGCTGGAAGTGTAAAGTTATCATGGCAGTCATGCTACTAGTGTTAGTTGTTAGGTAAATAGCAGATTTCTTGCTGCTGTTGTAAGCAAGACTTTTTTTCTCTATTGGCTTTGATTTGTCATCAAGTATTTTTAGTTCTGTCATTTTCATAGAATTTTTGGGGTTGGGAGGGATTGTAAAGATCATCTGGTTTCAATCTCTCTGCTATCTGTGGACAGGACTACCTTCCACTAGACCAGGTTGCTCAAAGCCTCATCAAACCAGAAATGAAAGTGTTTATGAAGGCTTAATAGCTGCCACTTGATGAACATGACAGTGTTTGGCTTGCATTACAGCAGGAAAAGGAGAGTGATGTGGAGTTGTTTCTGGCATTTTTAGTTGGGTCAATGTAGTCTGTCACAATATGTGACTGTAGTTTGATCTGCAGTATGAAGTTTGCAGATCCCTTTGAAGGGGTGTATTTAATATTGTATTTTTTTTTTCTGACTCAAATGGATTTTTTTACTTCATTTGAGAGCTGAAGCAGAAGTGAGTATATCCAAAGGCTTTAGAGAAGAAGCTTTTCTCTAAGACTTGTAGCATGTTTTTGCTGAATTGCATAGGCTGAAGATTTGAGCATGAAAAAATCTTGCTTAAATATGTCCGATCTAATTTTTAGATTTGTTTTTGAGTACAAGTTGAGAGACATCATTAATGGCTATGTTTTTTAAGTCTTAAAATTGTATTTGTACTGTATTTTGAATAGTTTAGAGAAAATAAAGTTATATTCTTTTGAACAGAAACAGAACCTTTTCCGCTGATAAAAATACACTGTACTGCAGTGAGCTCCTAGTATCATCCATTCTGTGAACTATCCTTTGTTAGCTTCTTTCTGAGTCTTTCCTGAATTATTTATATCTTTGTTTCAGCATCTCCCTTAGATGATGACGCACTGGAAACTCCAGGACTTCTGCTATCACATTCACAATAATAAAGGACAGGATAAAACAAAGTGAAGCTTTCATAGTAAAATGCTAATTTATATTCTGGTAGGGAAGAGTGAAATGCATATTCATTAGGGGTATGAAGGAGAAAATCACAGACGGAAGAACTTTTTAATTTCTATGTGTTGGACAGGATCTTATTGTATCTGTAAAAAAAAATCATCTAATTTCTGAAGATGAGGAAGGTATTTTAGCAGGATATCTGTCTCAAAAGCAGGCTTGGACATTCAGACACTCAAAACTTACTAGTTCTTGCTCTTTACTTTCTCAGTTTTTATGTGATGCGTTATCTGTGGTGACACTCAATGCTTCCCTCTAGGCTCACAGACAGTGCTTAAAAAACCCCCAAACACTTGGTCTTCAAGTTGGATGAAAATATAATCAGGCCCAGTGAAGTTTCCAAAAGGGATGATCCCAAGCTTAGGCATGGACTTAACCTTGGATCTAAATTAAACCCATAATCAGGGGCTAAGAGAGACAAAGTAGATCACTATAATTCAACAGTAAAGAATACAAAATTACATTAAAGCATCTAACAGTGTCTGTACTTGTAGTCTTGTAATAATACAAATATGTAAATTCTTGTTTGTCTAGAAGTAGAATGCTAAAGAAGCTGAGACGTGTTAGAAGGGGAGTAGGACAAATAATTTGAGGTATAGAAAACTCCTCAAAAGGGCAAGGAATTATAGGATTTCTAAACAGCTTAGTAGAAGGAAGTTTTACTAACGACTTGCTGACATTCTGTAACTGTCTACATAGCAAGAAAAGATGGGATGCTGAACTTGCAGTAAAACACATAACTAGTTTGTAGCAAGGTGCACTGTAAGCCCATGAAGTTCAAACTGTGAACTAGACATAAATTTTTAACCATAGGGTATAAATTATTAGAGCAGACTTTTGTGGTCATAGTAAACTTCATATTACTTGGAGTAAGTATATAAATCAAAATAGTACACCTTTGTAAAAGAGACAATCCCTTTTAATATACATTAGGCAGGAACGACTTCAGGAAATCATGGGAAGCGGAGGTTAGTGTAAGAGAGTGTAATGGTCTAATTGTGTGTAATCGTGGTAAGAGTAAAGCTCTGATCTTTAAGGAATCTATGCTGTGCTTGGTCAGCGTTGGACAGGCATCTTTGTGCATGATGCTTCTAGTGCTGCTATGTGGTACTGTTATTTGCACAATTTTTAACTGCATATATTTGTACGTTACCTTCCAATGCTTAAAAAACTCCCAGTAGTTACTGAAATTAAAAGGATCTTTGTGTTCCTAATATTGGCTGACATAAGAAGTTTACAAAACCAAACCAGATCTTTTCCAAAGGAAGTGCATGTACAAAGAATACAACCAAGGATGAAATGGAAAGCAGATCAAGACAGTGATGTAGTTTTGGTTTGTGCTGCTATAATTGAATCCCTTTACTTTAGAATTAGGAAGAGGAATAATCATGTTGTATGCTTAAAGAGTTAAGGTTAAAATTACGTAGTCTGTATTGGGAAAGCAAAGGGTAGACAAGCTGCCTCAGTACTTGTCCTAAAATCTGCATTACTTGGGATTCCCTTTGATACAGGATGAGTGAATTTGCAGTAAAGCAAGCAATTGAAGACCAGTGGAGCTAGCTCCTTACAGGAATTCTGTCTGCCATGACACCACAAATAGTCTTTAAACAGCTGCAGCTTTACTAATCTGTACACATTTCTCCAGTGCCTTCATGGTGTTCTAACAAGGCAGTGAACAGGGACAGTTCAGTGGTATGGCACATTACAGTTTCTTTGGCTGAGATTTGGAGATAAGAATGTGTGTGCTTTGTTTGAAAAAACAGGTTCAAATTTCTGCACTGTTTAAGTAATTGGTTCATATCACTTGGTTTTAGAGAGTGTGCTACAGATAGACTATTAAGTGTATTTTGCAGACCTTTTTTCTGTAGTACTTAATTTTTGAGAAAGCTTTCTGTCTTTCTATACGTGTGTAGCATTTATGCTTGCTTTGGGCTTTTAGAAGTTACTGGCCTCTAGCAAATTTGTGTGATAGCATACATGTTCTGTTTTATTAAGAAATAAGCCTGTTAAATTTGGCTGTACCAGATCTACAATATTTTAATTTCTTTTGGGCAGAAAAAAATGTTATTGAAATTGAAAAAACCTGTCTGTGGTTTAGATATTTGAAGTGCCTACTTTTTTATTACTACAAGATACACATTTTGAAATAGTAGCTGAGTGTTCTTATTTTGGCACAATTGTAATTGAAATTCTTGAAATTTCTCTCAGCTCTAAATAGTAATAACATGGCTATTTGTGTGGTATAACTAGAAAGAGCCAGCATACAACAATATCTTCTAAATTTTATTTCTTTTTTTGTGTATTGTCGTTTTGGATGCTTTGGCTGCAGCTGCTAGCGTTTCCTTGAACCATGCATTTTAATTCCTCTTTGTGTCACACAATTAACTACAATGAAGCCAGTGCTAGGTTCTTCAGCCAAGTTGCAAGAATGGGCAGGTTTTTCAACTATTTTGCTCATATGCTTAACAGAAGCTGTGTATTTGCCTTTTCTGCTTCCCATTTTGTACTTGTGTTTTAGTGGTGCTGGATGCTAAATAATCTTATACTTTCTATATTTGTAAGTGATTACTTTTTACAAATGGCTTTGGTTAGAAAACAGCAGCAGGTTTCTGTCTTGGAACGTTGGAGTCTGACCGCTGAGCTCAAGTTCATCCAACAGAAATACTAAAGCTTTCTGCAGCTGGCTTTGGACTGGGAGATAAAATTTTACTTTTTTTTTTTTTTGTTTGTCAGTAAAAATGATCAAATAATGAATTAAAGATACTACCATCGGTATCCCAGTATATTAAGCTAGGATATTTCATTATATGGATTGCTACTCAAAAATTTGTGTGCACCCACTTCCCTTACTGTGCACTAGGCTTGAACTACTATTTACAGGAGTGACCTCTTAAGGCCTACTCGCACCTGTGAACCAGGCTCAAACCCTGTGCTTTATGCTATAACTGAAGTCTCTTGAGGTGTGAGTAGATCCTCAATAAACAGCATGTTTTGTGTCACCTTACAACAGGATATCAATAATTCCATTTAGTAGCTGGCCAATTAACACTAAAATGATTGTAGTACTCTTTTGAAAAGCCTTAGGTCATTCGAGTTAGTTCTGGACAGTGAGATAACATGAGGACTTTTTCAAGTGGTATCAGAATATATCTCTAGATAATGCTTACAGCTTCTGGATGGTGCAAAATAAAGTGCATACACAATGGAAAAAAAAAAAACCCTGAAGCTTTCTGATTTTCCTGTAGATAAAAAACTTAATGTTGTCAACATTGTGTATCCAATTCTACTCCTGCTGTACTGAGTCCCTTTTTCAACGAAGTTAGATGTAGTGTCTCCAAGATATACTGTAGAGTAAGGCCTGGCGCTTGGAAGATCGCGTGATATACGGAAAGAATAGGAACAAGGAAGTAAGCTATAAGCGCCACGTAGAATAATACCTTATAAGGTAAAAACCGCTGACTTGCCCCCTGATTGGCTGACACGCTCAGTTCCGCATTGCGAAAGGTATATAATGCTCGCTGTGTGCATAATAAACGCTACTTGATCATCCGCCATATTGGTGTCTGTGGTCTCTAGCCCTAAGCTGGGGGATGGCTTAGCTCTGCAAGTCTTGGCTGAAGCAACGCAGCAACAACATAACAACTAAACTAGTGTGGTAGGTGTAGAATTGTAAATGCATAAAAACTAATAAGCAACATAGTGGGAGAAGATCTTACGAAGCAGTAAGGAAGTCATATGGGGTCATATATTAAAACAGGAGTAGCTTAAGCTTGTATTAGGAAGTATTGCCTAAACTGTATGGTATATTCAAAGGAAGTTCCACCAAATCTCTCCAGCAGTCATTCAGGTTTTCCTTCTAACAGTGCAATAGAGATGATATTTTGTGTTCTTTTTTGAAGAGAAAAGGTTATCTTTTATGTCTTAATGATGGATAGAAAATCTGTCCGAGGCTTTGCCACCTTACATTAGGTGGTAGATATACTCTGAAGCAGAAGTAAATAGTCCTCAATAGAATATAGAGGATGAGAGCAAACACTGCTTTAGTTGGGTGTCAGTCCAAAGCCTTCACCACAAGATCACAAAATTCATCTTGTATGGTGTAGATAAAACAGTGAGGCCATAACCTGGGCTTTTTCTGATACATGCACACCAGGCTGAACTGGAAACAAAGAATACTTCAGAGTCATTTTATTGTTTATTTTGGGAACAAATAGTTCACTGTGAGTAGAGTGAACTTCAGATAAGAGCCCTGACAGTGATACAGTATGATATAGTGTATTATCACTTTATTTTTATAGCATCTTTTGTGGAAATGATATCTCAAAGGCTTTAGGTGGCTAGATAATATTGATATAAAGTTAAATGGCACCAAGGAGGCAGGCTTTTAAGGAAAGAGGGGACAATCCATTTCCAGATGACATTTGGAAACATAAATGGTAAATCACTATAGCAGAGACTTTTTTCTTCTTTTTTTCTTTTTTTTTTTT
>NW_009914071.1:0-1220 GCF_000696875.1 Nestor notabilis
AACCACAGACTCCCCAAATGACCCCCAGAGTTCTTAATCTCCCCCAAGACCCCTTAAACCCTCCCCTCAAAATACCCTCCAGCCCACAATACCCCCCAAGTCCCATCAAGACCACTTAAAAGAACCCCTAGACCCAAAGCTGCCCTCCCAGACCCCTAAAACTCCAACCTGCCCTCCCAGACCCCTAAAACCCCATCAGACACCCCACAACCTCCTATAAACCCCACCAAGCCCTGCCCCCGGACAGCTTTCTGCCTGTTTGACTGAACTGCAATTCAGTCCAATGGAGCTGGAGCAACTACACCGGGCCCGGCCCACGCCCCAGGATCGAGCGGAGCCCCCTTCGAAGGTGAGACCCGCAGCCTCCTCCACAGTGCCCCATGGCGACCCAGTGACACCCCATAGATACCCCACAGTACCCCATAGATACACTCTCCCCCATTCCTATAGTGCCCTATAGACCCACAACAGATGTCCCCCCAGGTTTTATTGACGCCTGTCATCATTATTTCACCAGGACCGCGATGCCATCACCAGCATCATCAATGATCCAGCAGCCGTTATGGCCTCTATTACCCGTCTGCAACCCTGAAGTTGTAATTCACTTTGTAATTTTGCCTGGTTTAAATGCTTTGTCATTACATTATGATGTATCCAGGGTACTTGTGGGTCTAAGGGTTGGTTCCAGGTGGTGACAAGGCAGGGTTAATAATGTCCTGAGTGTGTACTCTGTGGTGTGGGAGTGGTGGAGTTAATAAAGGCATGTGGGTGTTGTCTGTGGTGTGGGAGTGGTGGGGTTAATAAAGGCATGTGGGTGTTGTCTGTGGTGTGGGAGGGGTGGAGTTAATAAAGCCTTGGGGTGTGGTCAATTTGTGGCATGGTCTCTATCATTCGTCGGTGCTATTGTAGGTGTGTGTATGTGGTCTCAGCTTAGTCTGAGTTTGATTGTGAGTCTAAGTCTGAGTCTTAGTCCGAGTGTGAGCGTTACTCTGTGAGTCTGCAAGTTAGTGTGAGTCTGAGTTTGTGAGTCTGAGACTGTGTGTGTCTGAGTGTGTCTGAGTCTCGGTGTAGAGCGTGAGATTTAAGTGTGAGACAATGTATGATACTGAGTTTGTGTATGTGCATTGGATCGACTCTGGATGTGCATCTAAGTGTGACTGAGGGTCTGAGTCAGTGTTTAAGTGTGAGTCTGAGAGTGAGCGAGAGGGTGAGTTTTAGTG
>NW_009914071.1:1500-2375 GCF_000696875.1 Nestor notabilis
TGAGTGAGAATCTCTGAGTTTCTGAGTCTGTGTTTGATAGTGTGTGTCTGAGTCTGACTGTGAGTCTGAGTTTTAGTGCGAGTCCATGACTCCGAGTGTGTCAGTCTGCATGAGAGTCTAAGAGTGAGTCTGAGTCAGACTGTCACTCTGTGAATCTATCTGACTGAGTCCCAGTGTTCGTTGAAATCTCAGCCTGAGTGTGAGCCAGAGAGTCTGAGTGTGTCAGTCTCAGTGCGAGTCTGCATGAGTCTAAGAGTGAGACTGAGTCTGATTCTGAGAGTAACTGTGAATCTGAGTGACGGACTGAATCTGAGTATGAGTGCTAGTCTAAGGTGAAGTGTTACTCTGAGCCAGAGAATCTGAGCCAAACAATCTGAGACAGACTGTCCGAGCCAGACAGTCCATATCAGTCTGTGTCAGAGAGTCTGAGCCAGAGAGAATCTGTGCGTGTCTGAATGTGAGATTTGAGGTAGAGACTGTCTGCATGAGAGTCTAAGAGCGAGACTGAGTCTGATTCTGAGAGTAACACTGTGAATCTGAGTGACAGACTGAATCTGAGTGCTAGTCTAAGGTGAAGTGTAACTCTGAGCCAGAGACTCTGAGCCAAACAATCTGAGATAGACTGTCCGAGCCAGACAGTCCATATCAGTCTGTGTCAGAGAGTCTGAGCCAGAGAGAATCTGTGCGTGTCTGAATGTGAGATTTGAGTTAGAGCCTGAGCCGGTCTGTGTGAGACTGAGCATGCATGTGTCTCAGTGTGAGGCCTGAGTGTGACTCTGAGCCAGAGTCTGTGTTGGAGACTCTGGGTCTCAGAGACTATGTCTCAGGGAGTCTGTCTGTCACAGAGAGTCTGTCTGTCACAGAGAGTCTCTCTG
>NW_009914071.1:2550-3358 GCF_000696875.1 Nestor notabilis
TCGGAGAGTGTCTGTGTGTCTGAAAGAGTCTGTCTGTCTGACAGCGTCTGTCTGAGACAGTCTGAGAGTCTGCCTCAGAGAGCCTGTCTGACAGTGTCTGAGCATGTCAGTTCGAGAGAGTCTCTCTCAGTGTCTGAGACTGTCTGAGAGTGTCTGAAAGAGTCTGTCTCAGAGTCTGAGAGATTCTATCTTTCTAGAGAGTCTGAGACTGACTGACTCTGTCTGAGAGTCTCTCTGTCAGAGATTGCCTGAGAGTGTCTGTCTGTCTCAGTCTGAGACAGTGTCTGTCTGAGAGACTCTGTCTGTCTCAGAGAGTCTGCCTGTCTCAGAGTGCGTCTGTCTTTCTGACAGTGTCTCTGTCTTAGTGTGTCTGAGAGAGTCTGTGTGTGTCTACCTGTCTGTCTCAGGGAGTCTGTCTGTTTGAGAGTGTCTGTATGGCTGAGAGAGTCTGTATATCTGAGAATCTGTCTGTCCAAGGGATTTTGTGTGAGGGAGTCTGTCTGTCTGTCTCAGAGAGAGTGTCTGTCTTTCTGACAGTGTCTTTCTGTCTCTGAGAATCTGTCGGAGAAAGTCTTTCTGAGGGAGGCTGTCTGAGACAGTTTGTCTCAGTCTGTCTCAGAGTGTCTGAGACTGTCGGAGTGTTTCAGAGTGAGAGTGTCTCTTTCTCAGAGTCTGTCTCAGTCTGAGAGAGTCTGTCTGCCTCAGAGAATGTTTGTCTCAGAGAGTGTCTGAGACTGTCTGTCTGTTTCAGAGAGCCTGTCCGTCTCAGAGAGAGTCTGTCTCAGAGAGAGTCTGTCTGTCTGCCTGA